>NC_079198.1:135802518-136032518 GCF_029499605.1 Hyla sarda | reverse complement strand
TCTTTACATAGTTGAATGAGCTGACAACAAAATCACACAAAAATTATCAATGGAAAACAAATGTATCAACCCATGGAGGTCTGGATATGGAGTCACACTCAAAATGACATTGGAAAACCCCACTACAGGCTGATCCAACTTTATGTAATGTCCTTAACACAAGTCCCAATGAGGCTCAGTAGTGTGTGTGGCCTCCATGTGCCCGTATGACCTCCCTACAACGCCTGGGCATGCTCCTGATGAGGTGGAGGATGGTCTCCTGAGGGATGTCCTCCCAGACCTGGACTAAAGCATCCGCCAACTCCTGGACAGTATGTGGTGGATGGAGCGAGACGTCCCAGATGTGCTCAATCGGATTCAGGTCTGGGAAATGGGCGGCCCAGTCAGTGGCGTTGCTAGGGTTGGTGTCACCCGGTGCGGTAGAAAATAATGTCACGCCCATACCTCCCCCCTCCCCCCAGTAAGTTTTTAGCCTGTTGTGACAGACACCACTGTTCTAGCACATTGTGAGAAATTCCAGTATAACAATCAGATATACCAGTTGCCACAGAATAGGAAAGTGTTAAAGAAGTTTTCACCATTGAAATATACAGCTCCCAGAATTACTTAAAGGGGTACTCCACTGGAAAACATTTACTTTTATATCAACTGGTGCCAGAAAGTTAAACAGATTTTTTAATTACTTCTATTTAAAATCTTAATCCTTACAGTACTTATAAGCTGGTGTATGCTCCACAGGAAGTTGTGTAGTTCTTTCCAGTCTGACCACAGTGCTATTTGCTGACACCTCTATCCATGTCAGGAACTGTCCAGAGCAGGATAGGTTTGCTATGGGGATTTGCTCCTACTATGGACAGTTCTTGACATGGACAGAGGTGTCAGCACAGAGCACTGTGGTCAGACAGAAAATAAATTTAAAAAAAAATAACTTCCTTTGAATCGCTTATACAGCAGCTAATAAGTACTGGAAGGATTAAGATTTTTAAATAGAAGTAATTTACAAATCTGTTTAACTTTGTTGCACCAGTTGATTAAAAAAAATGTTTTCCAGTAGAGTACCCCTTTGAGCAGTGGTGAGGTTATGCAGGGAGTTGTAGTTTCACTGACCTAACTGTAGAACTGACAGCTCTGATAGGACATAGAGAGGAGAATGTACAATGGTATCAGTGACTACAGGTGACGTCTTCTCTATAGTGAGGAGAATACACAATGATATCAGTGACTACAGGTGACGTCTTCTCTGTGGTGAGGAGAATACACAATGATATCAGTGATTACAGGTGACGTCTTCTCTATAGTGAGGAGAATACACGATGATATCAGTGACTATAGGTGACGTCTTCTCTATAGTGAGGAGAATACACAATGATATCAGTGATTACAGGTGACGTCTTCTCTATAGTGAGGAGAATACACAATGATATCAGTGACTACAGGTGACGTCTTCTCTATAGTGAGGAGAATAGACAATGATATCAGTGACTACAGGTGACGTCTTCTCTATAGTGAGGAGAATACACAATGATATCAGTGACTACAGGTGACATCTTCTCTATAGTGAGGAGAATACACAATGATATTAGTGATTACAGGTGACGTCTTCTCTATAGTGAGGAGAATGTACAATGATATCAGTGACTACAGGTGACGTCTTCTCTATAGTGAGGAGAATAGACAATGATATCAGTGACTACAGGTGATGTCTTCTCTATAGTGAGGAGAATGTACAATGATATCAGTGACTACAGGTGACGTCTTCTCTATAGTGAGGAGAATACACAATGATATCAGTGACTACAGGTGACGTCTTCTCTATAGTGAGGAGAATACACAATGATATCAGTGACTACAGGTGACGTCTTCTCTATAGTCTTTCCTTATCTAATTCAGATGGTACATACCGCCAGGACTTGTTCCAGCTAAAACTTCTGTCTGTAGAATGTGACGCCCAGACGTCTCCTCACTATGTCAGCGCATTCTCATCCTCTATATGAAAACAAGTATTATTATAAACCTGCCAGACACTGTATCCTCTAAATATTATACTACTATACACTATACTCTGATTATAAACATTTCATACACCGTACCTACTGAATATAATACTACCAGACACTGTACATTCTGAATATAATACCAACACATACTGTACCCTCTGAATATAAATCTGCCACATACTGTACCCCTGAATATAATACCGCCACACACTGTAACCACTGAATATAATACTACCACATACTGTACCCTCTGAATATAATACTACCACAAACTGTGCCCTCTGAATATAATACTACCACAAACTGCGCCCTCTGAATATAAATCTGCCACATACTGTACCCTCTGAATATAAATCTGCCACATACTGTACCCCTGAATATAAATCTGCCACATACTGTACCCCTGAATATAAATCTGCCACATACTGTACCCCTGAATATAAATCTGCCACATACTGTACTCTCTGAATATAAATCTGCCACATACTGTACCCCTGAATATAATACTACCACATACTGTACCCTCTGAATATAATAATACCACAAACCGCGCCCTCTGACTATAATACTACCACAAACTGCGTCCTCTGAATATAAATCTGCCACATACTGTACCCCTGAATATAAATCTGCCACATACTGTACCCCTGAATATAATACCGCCACATACTGTACCCTCTGAATATAATACTACCACCCACTGCGCCCTCTGAATATAATACTTAGAGATGAGCAAACTTCAGTAAATTCAACTCGTCACAAACTTCTCGGCTCGGCAGTTGATGACTTTTCCTGCATAAATTAGTTCAGCTTTCAGGTGCTCCCGTGGGCTGGAAAAGGTGGATACAGTCCTAGGAGACTCTTTCCTAGGACTGTATCCACCTTTTCCAGCCCACCGGAGCACTTGAAGGCTGAACTAATTTATGCAGGATAAGTCATCAACTGCCGAGCCGAGAAGTTCGTGACGAATCGAATTTACTGTAAGTTCGCTCATCTCTAATAATACTACCACCACAAACTGCGCCCTCTGAATATAATACTACCACAAACTGCGCCCTCTGAATATAATACTACCACCCACTGCACCCTCTGAATATAATACTACCACCCACTGCGCCCTCTGAATATAACGTTGCCATACAGTGCACCCTCTGAATATAATACCACAACCGCAGTAACACCCCTCAACATCCGTTAGCTGATGCTATTACCACGGGAGGGGGGTATTGGTGGTGTTGCTAGTGGATGATGGGGGTGCTACTACTGGGGGGGTGTTGCTGGAGGATGATGAGGGTGCTACTGGCCATTTCCCCTGGCAGTATCACCCCCATCAACCATCGGCAGGATCATCCTCCTGGCAGGAGCAACCCCATCATCCACCATCAGGAAGGATGATGGGGGTGCTACTACTGGGGGGGTGTTGCTGGTGGATGATGAGGGTGCTACTGCCGGGGGGGGGGAGCATTAGGTAGGCAGCAGTTCCCCCACATTAGGTAGGTAGCAGTTTCCCCACATTAGGTAGCATCTTTTCCCAACATTAGGCAACATAGGTTCCCCACATTTGGTACCAGTTCCCCCACATTAGGTAGGTACCAGTTACCCCACATTAGGTAGCAATTATCTCACATTAGGTAGCAATTTGCCCACATTAGGTAGCACAGATTCCCCACATTAGGTAGCATAGATTCCCCACATTCGGTAGCACAGATTCCCCACATAAGGTAGCATAGACTCCCCACATAAGGTAGCATAGACTCCGCACATTTGGTAGTAGTTTCCCCACATTAGGCCACAGGTTCCCTTGCAGGTTCCCCACAATGGGTCAAAGTCTCCCCACAATAGATCGCTGGTTCAAACCCCCCCCCCCCCCCCCACACTAACAAAAAAAAAAAACACATACAACACAGAGAGACACACACACAAACACACACACACAGTCAGAGAGACACACACTCACAGACAGACACACACAGAGTCACACAGTCACACACACAGAGTCACACAGTCACACACACACTCAGAGAGTCACACAAACACACACAGTCACACACAGTCACACACACACACACAGAGTCACACACACAAACATAAATAGAGACAGACAGAGAGACAGACACACACACACACACTCACCCATCCAGCGCAGCGCTCCTTCTCACCGGGCGCCCTGCGACTGACGTCCTCCTGCGCGGCCATGTGTGACGGTGTGACGTCAGGCCGGCGCGGACGTGGTAGCGGAGGCCGGGCACAGTGCTGGTGAAGGTGAGGGGGGTGTGATGACGGACGGGTGCACAGTGGGGGGGGGGCTGCTGACGGATGGGAGGCCGGTCGGGCGGGCAAAGATGGGGGGTGTCGGTGTAGCTGGGGAGGGGGAGGTAGGTGCTGCGGAGCGTCTTTGTGTCACCCCAATAGGTGGGTGTCACCCGGTGAGGGCCGCACCCCCCGCACCCGGGTCGCAACGCCACTGGGCCCAGTCCATAGCATCAATACCTTCCTCTTGTAGGAACTGCTGACACACTCCAGCCACATGAGGTCTAGCATTGTCTTGTATTAGGAGGAACCCAGGGCCAACACTGTATCATCTGTCTACCCTCAGTAAAGCTCCATTGTCCGTAACTTGGTGTCTTCATTGCCCCCGTGCCTAGCCAAGGACCAGTGATATTACCTTCAGGTGTTTAAGGCTAAACCATGCCCTGGCATCACAACAAGAAGGGGTTAATAACATTTGCCCTGCATAGCACCCCCGCTATACCACACTATTCTGCTGGAATCCACTTGCCAGGACCCTATACCTGCGCGCATCGCACAGGTATAGGGTCCTGGCAAGTGGATTCCAGCAGAATAGTGTGGTATAGCGGGGGTGCTATGCAGGGCAAATGTTGTAAGTTTGGGGGCAGATGTTATTAACCCCTTCTTGTTGTGACGCCAGAGCATGGTTTAGCCTTAAACACCCAAAGGTGTTTCATTTTTTGCATGAGCTGCTTCTTTCCTTCCTATATAGTTATATAGATCCTTTTTCATGTAAAAAAAAAAAAGCGTGAGGCTACAGAAACGTTGTGTTGTATCACCATGGAATAAATCACCTTTGCTTTCATCTGGATCCATTTTTGTGCTGCATCTATCCTGGATATTTAATTTGAGGATTGATAAGCACTATCCTGAACTGCGCGCGCCATTGAATGCCAAACTTGGCTGGGGATGTGCTGCTCCTATCTGCATATATATATATATATATATATATATATATAAAATAAATAAAAAATATATAAAATATATATTGTAAATAAATAAAAAACATAATATATAAATACATTTCTCTCATATATATATATATATATATATATATATATATATATATATATATATACACACGTCAAAGAGGACAGCACTAGTCCCTGCTCTTATGCCCGTGACCATCCGGATAACCAGTCCAGATACAAAACATCCAAGTGGTATAGGTCACAGCAAAAAGTATGCAGACTCCCAATTTCAAGAAGGCTGTGGTCTTTATTTAGGTCATCAGCAGTGCAACGTTTCGGCTATAGTGTCGCCTTTGTCAAGCATGAATACAAAGTGAATAAAGTGCATATATATATAGATCTCAAAAACAATCTGATTGGTACAACATCAGGTGCAAATGTTCACAATTAAACATAGTTACCTCCCATAGAGTTTTTCATTGGTTAATAAAAACATGTGACCATATTGTCATGGTAATCAACAAGTAAACAAATGTGAAAAGTGTTATAGGCATATACATTGCACAATAGTGAAAACTAGATCGATAAGGGTAAGGGCAGCATGTAGCCAATCAAACAAAGGAGGAGTGGTGCACAGGGACACACGCAGGCGCAATCGGTCTGTGTACAAACGGAGTTTACATGCTCGAGAGGCTGGTACACAATAAGACGCTGTTTGGCAGGATCGGGGATATAGGTCAGAATCCATACTTTGGTTAGTTTCATCTGAGCCCAACACTTTTAAGGGAATATGAGAATATGCACTTTATGTATGCCTATAACACTTTTCACATTTGTTTACTTGTTGATTACCATGACAATATGGTCACATGTTTTTATTAACCAATGAAAAACTCTATGGGAGGTAACTATGTTTAATTGTGAACATTTGCACCTGATGTTGTACCAATCAGATTGTTTTTGAGATCTATATAGATGCACTTTATTCACTTTGTATTCATGCTTGACAAAGGCTACACTATAGCCGAAACGTTGCACTGCTGATGACCTAAATAAAGACCACAGCCTTCTTGAAATTGGGAGTCTGCATACTTTTTGCTGTGACCTATACCACTTGGATATATATATATATATATATATATATATATATATATATATATATCTATATAAAAATAAATATCTCATATATATATATATTGCTTAGACCTCATAGATGTTATCCTCACCTGTGATGGCAGAATTCTTAGCAGCCTTGAAGAAAAACAACAAGAAACAATAATATTCTATGTCACTGATATAACCTTTCTACATATAACACCCTAATACATGGAGAACACTAAACAGGCGTCAGACACCTACACACACCGAGCCCCGGTCTAAGAGGAGCTCCTGATCCTTGAGACATGGGGTATTTATGTTAGAAGAAGAGGCCGCTGGGAAATCCTCGCTCCTTATTGTTATGTAATTATTCCGACAGCAGAGAAGCAAAAAAAAAAAAAAAAAGAATTTCTTAACCCCTTGGGGACGGAGCCCATTATAAACCTAAGGACAGGAGCATTTTTTGCAAATCTGACTTCTATCACGTTATGTATTAATAACTCTGGGATGCTTTTACTTACAGTGGGGATCAAAAGTTTGGGCCCCCCAGGTATAAATTTGTATTAATGTGCATAAAGAAGCCAAGGAGAGATGGAAAAATCTCCAAAAGGCATCAAATTACAGATTAGACATTCTTATAATATGTCAACAAAAGTTAGATTTTATTTCCATCATTTACACTTTCAAAATAACAGAAAACAAAAAAATGGCGTCTACAAAAGTTTGGGCACCCTGCAGAGTTAATATCTTGTACTGCCCCCTTTGGCAAGTATCACAGCTTGTAAATGCTTTTTTGTAGCCAGCCAAGAGTCTTTCAATTCTTCTTTGAGGTATCTTTGCCCATTCTTCCTTACAAAAGTCTTCCAGTTCTTTGAGATTTCTGGGATGTCTGACACGCACTGCTCTTTTAAGGTCTATCCATTTCAATTATGTTGAGGTCAGGAGATTGTGAATACCATGGCAAAACCTTCAGTTTACGCCTCTTGATGTAATCCCGTGGATTTTGAGGTGTGTTTAGGATCATTATCCATTTGTAGAAGCCATCCTCTCTTTAACTTTAGCTTTTTCACAGATGGCATTAAGTTAGCATCCAAAATTTGCTGAAATTTTATTGAATCCATTTTTCCTTCTACTCGTGAGATTTTCCCTGTGCCACTGGCTGTAATACAACCCCAAAGCATGATTGATCTACCCCCATGCTTAACAGTTGGACAGAGGTTCTTTTCATTAAGTGCCTTTGCTCATTCTGGCCAAAAAGTTCAATTTTAACCTCATCGGTCCACAGAACTTGTTACCAAAATGCATCAGGCTTGTCTATATGTTCATCAAAGTAGGAGGACAAAAGGATGAACTGGGCACTGCCTAGTATTCCTGTGTGGCCAATGTTCATGGGTATAGAACTACGGGGTCTGTACGGGGGTGCAACAATAACAACCAGACATCCATATAACAACACGTTGAGAAAAGAAAAAGCCAGTGCACTCACCCGTTCAAATTGACTTCTGTTTGTTCACAGTACATAGTCGTACAACATAGTAGTCCTGGACAATATCCCCGCGTGGAAGGTGCAGAGCAGGATGTATTGCAGGCAGGGTCGTTCATCTGAGCACGACGGTGCCGTTACACACCAATGGGCGTTTCTTCAGGCGCCCTCGCCCACCGAGGGCACCTGAAGAAACGCCCATTGGCGTGAAACGGCGCCGTCGTACTCTTATGAATGTCCCTGCCTGCGATACATCCTGCTCTGCACCTTCCACACGGGGATATTGTCCAGGACTACTATGTTGTACGACTATGTACTGTGAATAAACAGAAGTCCATTTGAACGGGTGAGTGCACTGGCTTTTTCTTCTCTCAACCTGTTGTTGTCTATATGTTCATTTGCAAAGTTCAAATGCTGATTTTTGTGGTGAGGACGTAGAAGAGGTTTACTTCTGATGAAGACCATATTTGTACAAGTATCTCTTTATAATGGAATAGTGTACCACAACTCCAGTGTCTGCCAGATCTTTCTGGAGGGATTATGCAGTCAAACATGGGGTTTGAATTGTTTTTCTCACAATCCTGCAAGCTGTTCTGTCTGATATTTTTCTTGGTCTTCCAGATCTTGCTTTAACTTTCACTGTTCCTGGTGACTGCCATTTCTTAATTACATTCCGAACAGAGGATATTGGCATCTGAAAATGTTTTGCTATCTTCTTATAGCCTTCTCCAGCTTTGTGAGCGTCAACTATTTTCAGTTTCAGATTTCTAGACAACTGCTTAGAAGAACCCATGGTGCTGATTGTTGGGGCAAGGTCAGATGAGTCTGGGCATTTACAACCTTTGAGATTGACATCACCTGGTCTTCCCAGATGATGATTGAGAACAATCCATGACACTGGCCGGTCTCAGCTTTGTAAAGGGCGCAGTGCATGCTATAAATTCTGCAGGGTGCCCAAACTTTTGCAGACGCCATAATTTAGTTTTCTGTTGTTTTGAAAGTTTAAATGATGGAAATAAAATGTAACTTTTGTTGACATATTATAAGAATGTCTAATCTGTAATTTGATGCCTTTTGGAGATTTTTCCATCTTTCCTTGGCTTCTTTATGCACATTAATTCAAATTTTTACCTGGGGTGCCCAAACTTTTGATCCCCACTGTATATATTTGATTCTGTGATAGTTTTTTCATGACATATTCTACTTTATGTTAGTGGTAAATTTACGTCGATACTTGCATCATTTCTTCGTAAAAAAAATCCACATTTTCAGGAAAAATTTGAAAATTTTGCATTTTTCTAACTTGTAAGGAAAAGGGACATGTCAAATAAATTTCACATTGATTCACATAAACAATATGTCTACTTTATGTTTGCATCATAAAGTTGACATGTTTTTACTTTTTGAAGACATCAGAGGGCTTCAAAGTTCAGCAGCAATTTTCCAATTTTTCCCGAAAACTTCAAAATCTGAATTTTTCAGGGACCAGTTAAGTTTAGAAGTGAATTTGAGGGTCTTTATATTGGAAATCCCCTATAATGGACCCCATTAGGAAAAGTGCACCCCTCAAAATATTCAAAATGAGATTTAAAAAGTTTGTCAACCCGTTAAGTGTTTCACAAGAATAGCAGCAAAATGGAGAAGATTTTTTTTTACCTAACATGTTATTGTAACCCCATTTTTTTTTTCATTTTTACAAGGGGTAAAAGGTAAAAAGGCCCCCAAAACTTGTATTTCATTTTCTCTCGAGTAAGGAAATACATCATATGTGGATGTAAAGGGCTCTGTGGGTGCACTAGAGGGCTCAGAAGGGAAGGAGCGACAATGGCATTTTGGAGAGCGAATTTTGCTGAAATGGTTTTTTGGGGAGCATGTACCATTTAGGAAGCCCCCATCATGCAAAAACAGTAAAAAAGAACTCACATTTTGGAAACTACACACCACAAGGAACGTGCCCTGGGATACAGCGAGCCTTAACACCCCACAGGTGATTGACAAACTTTCGTTAAATTGGGACGTGAAAATGAAAAATTAGATTTTTAACACTAAAAGGCTGGTGATACCCCAAACTTTTCATTTTCCCAAGGAATAATGAGAGAAATGGGGTTACAAATTTTGGGGGCCATTTTCTCTTGAGTAAGGAAATACCTCATATGTGGATGTAAAGTGTTCGGCGGGTGCAGTAGAGGACTCAGAAGGGAAGGAGCGACATTGGGCTTTTGGAGAGGGAATTTTGCTGAAATGGTTTTTGGGGGGCATGTTGCATTTAGGAAGCCCCTATGGTGCCAGAACAGCAAAAAAAAAAAAAAAAACAAAAAAAAAAAAAACATGGCATACTATTTTGGAAACTACACCCCTCAAGGAACATAACAAGGGGTACAGTGAGCCTTAACACCTCACAGGTGATTGACGAACTTTCATTAAATTGGGCCGTAAAAACAAACAAAAAATTTTTTTTCAATAAAATGCTGGTGTTACCCCAAATTTTTTATTTTCACAAAGGGTAATAGGAGAAAAAGCTTCAAAAAATGTGTAACCCTATTTCTTATGAGTATATAAATGCCACATATCTGGATGTAAAGTGCTCTGCGGGCGCACTACAATGCTCAGAAGAGAAGGAGCGCCATTGGGCTTTTGGAGAGAGAATTTGGTTGGAATGGAAGTCGGGGGCCATGTGCATTTACAATGCCCCCCCCACTCTAGATATGCAGTGACCCCCCGAGATGTAGTATGACAGAGCCAGCTGACACTTTTGGTTCCAACCATTTAGTGGATGAGTTGTCACAGTGCCTGGAATGGACGGATAGACCCCAAGTGTTACCCTAAGAGTCACTACAAATGTACAATAGGAGGGGATGCTCTGTAGATGGTCAGTCTTTATTCCCAACCACTGATATCCTGGCTGGTGGTTACCGAGGAGCCCTTGGTAGAAGTAGCACAGCTAAAAACCAAGACATCAGGGTCTTAAGGAAGTACTCCGCCTCTAGACATCTTATCCCCTATCCTAGGATGTCACGGGGGTCTGTCCACTGGGACAATCTCCTGGCTGGCCCCACGGTATTCAGAACATTTATGTTCAGGACGCTGGCTTCGGGCGACAGTTTTCATGTCATGCCACGCCACGCCACAGCTGTCATGCCCCCTCCCATAGACATGAATGGAGGTGGCATCTAAATGCTGGGGTGCCAGCCTGGATATCAGGGGGGGGGGTGTCTGGGGGGTTCCAGCATGCGGATACCCGCGATCAGACATCTTATCCACTATCTTTAAATAGAGCCATAAGGCTTTACATTTTTCATCTACAGACCCATATTAGGCTTGCTTTTTTTGCGCAACCAATTGTACTTTGTAATGACATCAATTATTTTACCATCAAATCAAATACAGCAAAACAAAAATATATATTTGGGGGGGGGGGGGGAATTGAAAAAACAACTACGTATTTTGCAACCTTTTGGGGCTTCCTTTTCTACACAGTACATTTTATGGTTAAAATTACGATTATCCTTACACGGTAGGTCCGTACTATTACCACGACATCCAAGTTATATAGGTTGTATTTTATTTTACTACTTAAAATTTTTTTTTAACTTTTTGTACAAAAATTGGTATACTTAATATTGTCCTCTTCATACCTCTATAGCTCTTTTATTTTTATGTATATGGGCTATATGAGGGTCATCTTTTGCACTGTGATCTGTAATGTTTATTGGTATCTTTTTTGTTTTCATGGAATTTTCTAAACGCTTTTCATTAACTTCATTCCGGTGTATGAAGTCACCAAAAATCAGCAATTCTGGACTTGACCATGCAGGTTAATTAACATTATATTTTATTAGTTCGGACATATACGCACATAGTGATACCGTATATGTTTAGGTTTCTTTTTGTTTGCTTAAAATAGGAAAAGGGGGGGGGGGTAAACTTTTATTAAGGGAGGGGCTTCTTCAAGTTTAGTAACTTTTTTTTTACAGTTTACTCACTATTTTTTTAGTCCACTATTTTTTTTTGTCCTTTTTTTTAATCTATCGATTGCATACACTGAACAATGGTAACACAATCAGTGTTATCATCGCTCTATTAGTGCAGACTGCGGAGGCTGCCTGCACTGAGTGCCGATCGCCTGAATGGAAGCCAGGTAAGAGACCTCCATTTGTGCTCTCAGCTGACTGGGACGAAGCACATTTTTGCCGGAGAGAAGTGACAGTAGAGTTTTTGGATTGGTCTTCCCAATACCATCCCTACAGTGAGGCATGGTGGGGGCAGGATAATGTCCGGACCATATCCAGGTGCTTAGCAAAAGGAAATTTGGTGTCATGGCGCCCATTACATGTCCTGCCATTGACAAAATAACACATATATCGGTTACATCGGTCATCATACATTACACCAGTGACAGTAGGTGATGGGTGCAGCTCCCCTGCTCCTCCCTCTCCCTACACACCACATCACAGAGCATGCTCACACCACACCACACCACATCACAGAGCGTGCTCACACCACACCACATCACAGAGCATGCTCACACCACATCACAGAGCATGCTCACACCACACCACACCACATCACAGAGCGTGCTCACACCACACCACATCACAGAGCATGCTCACACCACACCACATCACAGAGCGTGCTCACACCACACCACATCACAGAGCATGCTCACACCACACCACATCACAGAGCATGCTCACACCACACCACATCACAGAGTATGCTCACACCACACCACATCACAGAGCATGCTCACACCACACCACATCACAGAGCATGCTCACACCACACCACATCACAGAGCATGCTCACACCACACCACATCACAGAGCATGTTCACACCACACCACATCACAGAGCGTGCTCACACCACACCACACCACATCACAGAGCATGCTCACACCACACCACATCACAGAGCATGCTCACACCACACCACATCACAGAGCATGCTCACACCACACCACATCACAGAGCATGCTCACACCACACCACATCACAGAGCATGCTCACACCACACCACATCACAGAGCATGCTCACACCACAACACATCACAAAGCATGCTCACACCACACCACATCACAGAGCATGCTCACACCACACCACATCACAGAGCATGCTCACACCACATCACAGAGCATGCTCACACCTCATCACAGAGCATGGACACACCTCATCACAGAGCATGCTCACACCACATCACAGAGCATGCTCACACCTCATCACAGAGCATGGACACACCTCATCACAGAGCATGCTCACACCACATCACAGAGCATGCTCACACCACATCACAGAGCATGCTCACATCACACCACATCACAGAGTATGCTCACACCACACCACATCACAGAGCTTGCTCACACCACATCACAGAGCATGCTCACACCACACCACACCACATCACAGAGCATGCTCACACCACACCACATCACAGAGTATGCTCACACCACACCACATCACAGAGCATGCTAACACCACATCACAAAGCATGCTCACACCACATCACAAAGCATGCTCACACCACATCACAAAGCATGCTCACACCACATCACAGAACGTGCTCACACTACACCACATCCCAGAGCATGCTCACACTACACCACATCACAGAGCATGCTCACACCACACCACATCACAGAGCATGCTCACACCACACCACACCACATCACAGAGCATGCTCACACCACACCACACCACATCACAGAGCATGCTCACACCACATCACATCACAGAGCATGCTCACACCACACCACACCACACCACATCACAGAGCATGCTCACACCACATCACATCACAGAGCATGCTCACACCACACAACACTACATCACAGAGCATGCTCACAACACTCAAGGTCAATGGGTCATTGTCTAATGTCCACTTACCTGTTTTCCAAAGCCCAGAGCAGCAAATCAGGGTGCACCTATAATTATATGCAGACACTAGGATACAAAATATACCATAATTAAATGAACAAATACATAATTAATAAAATAAAAACATTCAAAATAGAAACAAATATTTTATATATTTTTGACTTGGTAAACATTGAGTTAACACATTCTCATTAAATAAATAAATAAGCTAATAAAACTAATAGTCCCTGTAGATCCATCTCCTGCCTCTTGGTGGTGTCTCTCCCTCTCTGCGTATTTATAAAACTGTATAAATACCGTAAGACACCAACACTGGAGATAAGAAAAAACAGGGGGCTTCTCACAACCCAAACGCTGATTTGTCGAATAAAAGACTTTGTCATTGTTGTCCCTGAGTACATCCAAGAGTAAGGACTCCACATTTTAGTGCAATGTTTTTTTACATACACCATCTTGGGTTATATACTGGTTTGTTTTGATACATTTTGTGGGGAAGAAATAGATCCGATGATTACAGTGCACGAGAAAAACGTTTTTCTGCCACATTTTGTTTGCACAATTTTGGATACTTAAAATGTATTTAATTTATTTATGAACTTTTAAAATGTATTTATTTTTCATCACTGCCTACCATGAGGAAAACGTAACAAGTTAATCTACGGGTCATACGGGCAAGTTTATCATCGTTGCTTTGGTACGGAAGTTCTGTAGCAATTTTTTTCTTGCTTTTGGATTTTCATATGTTTGACATATTTATCATACTATCACAGGGGGTTGATAAATTTGGCGCACATAAGCAAAAAACAATAAATCACTTTGCAATACCATTTTTTTTTAGCACACATATGCAAAAAACAATAAATGACTCCAGAGCACCACTTTGTAACCCAACCTCCTCTCCTCTGTAAAAATGTGATATATATATATATATATATATATATATATATATATACACACACTGCTCAAAAAAATAAAGTGAACTCTTAACCCCTTGAGGACGCAGGGCGTACCCGGTCCCGGTTAATAAAACGGGGTCACGCCGTGACCCCGCGTCATACCGGGTTGGTCCCAGCGGTTAATGATAGCCGGGACCCTGGGCTAATAGCGTGCGGCACCAATCGTTGTTGATCGCTGCGTCCAATATGAAAGTGAAAGCTTCCTGGCAGCTCAGTCGGGCTGATTGGGACCATCGCTAGCACGCGAGCAGAGGTCCCCCCACCTGTCTCTGTCACGTCCGATCGGCGATTGCTCCAAGCCTGAGATACAGGCTTGAGCAATCGACCGCCTATAACACTGATCAATGCAAAGCTATGGCTTTGCAGTGATCATTGTAAAAGATCAGTTCCCTATGGGAGCTATAACACTGCAAAAAAAAGTGAATAAAGGTCATTTAACCCCTTCCCTAATGAAAGTTTGAAACACCCCCCTTTTCCCATAAAAAAACAAACTGTGTAAATAAAAAAAGATAATAAACATATGTGGTATCGCCGGATGCGGAAATGTCCGAATTATAAAAATATATTGTTAATTAAACCGCACGGTTAATGGCGTACGTGCATAAAAATTCCAAAGTCCAAAATAGAGTCCTTTTGGTCACTTATTATATCATGAAAAAACAAATAAAAAAGTGATCAAAAAGTCAGATCAATACAAAAAATGGTACCGATAAAAACTTCGGCGCAAACAATGAGCCCTCATACCGCCCCGTATGTGGAAAATTAAAAAAGTTATAGGGGTCAGAAGATGAGAGTTTTTATCGTATAAATTTTCCTGCATGTAGTTATGATTTTTTTCAGACATACGACAAAATCAAACCTATATAAGTAGGGGGTCATTTTAATTGCATAGACCTACAGAATAAAGAGAAGGTGTCATTTTTACCAAAAAATCCACTGCGTAGAAACGGAAGTCGCCAAAAGTTACAAAATGAAATTTTTTCTTAAATTTTTATCTCACAATGAATTTTCTTTCCGTTTGGCCGTGGATTTTTTTTGTAAAATGACTGATGTCCCTGCAAAGTAAAATTGGTGGTGCAAAAAATAAGCCATCATATGGATTTTTAGGTGCAAAATTGAAAGGGTTATGATTTTTAGAAGGGGATGAGGAAAAGATGAAAATGCAAAAACGGAAAAACCCTGCATCCTTAAGGGGTTAAACAACACAATATAACTCAGGAAGAACACTGATTGACAATCAATTTCACAGGCTGTTGTACAAATGGAAGAGACAACAGGTGGAAATTATAGGCAATTAGCAAGACACCCCCAATAAAGGAGTCGTTCAGCAGGTGGTGACCACAGACCACTTCTCAGTTCCTATGCTTCCTGGCTGATGTTTTGGTCACTTTTGAATGCTGGCGGTGCTTTCCCTCTAGTGGTAGCATGAGACGGAGTCTACAACCCACACAAGTTGCTCAGGTAGTGCAGCTCATCCAGGATGGCACATCAATGCGAGCTGTGGCAAGAAGGTTTGCTGTGTCTGTCAGCGTAGTGTCCAGAGCATGGAGGCGCTACCAGGAGACAGGCCAGTACATCAGGAGATCTGGAGGAGGCCATAGGAGGGCAACAACCCAGCAGCAGGACCGCTACCTCTGCCTTTGTGTAAGGAGGAGCAGGAGGAACACTGCCAGAGCCCTGCAAAATGACCCCCAGCAGGCCACAAATGTGCATGTGTCCACTCGAACGGTCAGAATCAGACTCCATCAGGGTGGTATGAGGGCCTGATGTCCACAGGTGGTGGTTGTTCTTACAGCCCAACACCTTGCAGGAGGTTTGGCATTTGCCAGAGAACACCAAGATTGGCAAATTCGCCACTGGTGCCCTGTGCTCTTCACAGATGAAAGCAGGTTCACACTGAGCACATGTGACAGATGAGTCTGGAGACGCCATGGAGAACGTTCTGCTGCCTGCAACATCCTCCAGCATGGCCGGTTTTGCAGTGGATCAGTTATGGTGTGGAGTGGCATTTCTTTGGGGGCAGCACAGCCCTCCATGTGCTTGCCAGAGGTAGCCTGACTGCCATTAGGTACTAAGATGAGATCCTCAGACCGCTTGTGGGACCATATGCTGGTGCGGTTGGCCCTGGGTTCCTCCTAATACAAGACAATGCTAGACCTCATGTGGCTGGAGTGTGCCAGCAGTTCCTACAAGAGGAAGGCATTGATGCTATGGACTGGCCACCCGTTCTCCTGAATCCGATTGAGCACATCTGGGACGTCTCGTTCCATCCACCACAGACTGTCCAGGAGTTGGCGGATGCTTTAGTCCAGGTCTGGGAGGACATCCCTCAGGATACCATCCTCCACCTCATCAGGAGCATGCCCAGGCATTGTAGGAAGGTTATACGGGCACGTGGAGGCCACACACACTACTGAGCCTCATTGTGACTTGTATTAAGGACATTACATAAAGTTGGATCAGCCTGTAGTGGGGTTTTCCACTGTGATTTTGAGTGTGACTCCATATCCAGACCTCCATGGGTTGATACATTTGATTTCCATTGATAATTTTTGTGTGATTTTGTTGTCAGCACATTCAACTATGTAAAGTATTTCAGACGATTAGTTCATTCATTCAGATCTAGGATGTGTTATCGCAGTGTGCACTTTATTTTTTTGAGCAGTATATATATATATATTTATATATATATATATATATATATATATATATATATATATATATAGACAAAGAATAAGTCAGCCAGCACTTTAGTTGATACCAAACTATTATATGGACCTGGCCTACAGGTGCACGCTACTAGGCTAGATATACAGCAACAGAAGAATGCAGCAGCACACTGCCAGCACAAGGATATAGGTGAAACATGAATATGCAGTTAAAACATGGAGAGCTGTACAGCTATGGTGTAATAGATTTAACTGCATGTTCACGTTTCACCTATATCTTTGTGCTGGCAGTGTGCTGCTGCATTCTTCTGTTGCTGTATATCTAGCCTAGTAGCGTGCACCTGTAGGCCAGGTCCATATAATAGTTTGGTATCAACTAAAGTGCTGGCTGACTTATTCTTTGTCTGTATTGCACATACGGGGGAGTGGCTACCTCCATGTTGGCCTTGCACCCCACCCACCTCTATCAGGTGTGTATATAAGGTGTCTTGGATGTTCCAGACCCTGCCATGCTTACTGAACTGTTCATACAGAGGCATATTCACAGTGTAGGGTCCGTCCCAATGAGGCCACCTTATCGCGGTGGGACGGTTCAAGCTATTTGACCGCTGGCGGAGACAAATTTGCGAGCTAAGTGCCTCACTATTTCATAGTTTCCCATTTGCATCTATTACAACATAGCTGTATAGCTCTCCATGTTTTAACTGCGTATTCATGTTTCACCTATATCCTTGTGGTGGCAGTGTGCTGCTGCATTCTTCTGTTGCTATATATATATATATATATATATATATATATATATATATATAACCCTGTGTCCTAAAGGGATAAAAAAAAAAATATCTTAAAGGTTGAATGACAACCTGATTTTATGGGAGGGGCCTGGGTGGTATAAATACCAGTACGTGCAGGTTCAGGTGCACGTTTGACGTCACGCTGTAGCTGACGTCATCACAACAGGTGGCGGGAGGTTCGGATTACCTGCGAAATGGTCTGGCGTCCAGGTCCCATCGGGGAACAGGTTTGGGGGAAGGGGGCGTAGGGTCTGCCGCCCGCAAGCAGACCGTTTGTGTTACCTGTACTGGCTTTCCTGTGGGGTGGGGGTGGGGGGGCGGACTGTGCTCCAGAAGTCCGGTAAGGGGTATCGGAGGCAGGCGGGGAACCGATCCCGGAGTGAGTACTCAGGCCTGCGGTGCAGTCTATGCTCCGCCCACCTGCAGCGCTGTCTTCACTCACCTGGGGTCCTGCGTGGCCGGTGGCCCTCCACGGCGTCCGGGACTCCCAGTACAGTCGGGAAAGTGGCGCTGTCCCGTGACGTCATCGCTGCAGTTGGGCGGGAGCTCTTGTTGCACAGTACCGGGGGGGCCACGTAACTGTAACGGATTAGGCTTTTCCACGAATTTCTGCTGGCTGTACACATCAGTGGGGCGCAGGCACTATGCCCACACTGCGCATCGCCAGTTATGCCCTCTTCAGCGATAGGCAGGAGTCGGGAGCGGGTGGATGGCATGGTCGGGGAGACGCATGATGGTTTCCCCGCCCCTTGGGTACAATGCTCCGGTACACATAGCGCTACTGAGCCCAGCAGCAACACAGTGATTGAGCTGCTCTCACCCCGGGTATTACGAGGGATAGGCTTCAGGTTAGCATATGCCAGACTAGCATTTGCTCATTCGGTTGTTCCATGCAGTTCTTTTTTGGGGGTAATAGTTAATGTTTATAATATAACACACTTAGGTTCCTAATACGGCATAATCCTCTAAAAGTGATATGACCATGTTTCCATATGGTGTATTCTTCATATTGTCACTTAATATGACACACTCATGTTGTATAACACGTTGATATTTTCCTTACTGTATGCAGGCTTTTATACAATATACAAGCTGGTATATTTTTATAGGATACACGATAGTATTTTTATACAATAGGTATGCTCGTATAGTCACGCAGGACACGCTTTAGTATTTTCCATGCAGCATACACGATTGTAGTTTATATAGTATACACGCTAGTATTTCCCATACAGTATACACGCTAGTATTTTCATACAATATACACGATGGTATTTCCCATACAGTATACACGCTAGTATTTTCATACAATATACACAATGGTATTTTCATACAGTATACACGCTAGTATTATCATACAATATACACAATGGTATTTTCATACAGTATACACGCTAGTATTTTCATAGAGTATACACGATGGTATTTTCATACAGTATACACGCTAGTATTTTCATAGAGTATACACGATGGTATTTTCATACAGTATACACGCTAGTATTTTCATAGAGTATACACGATGGTATTTTCATACAGTATACACGCTAGTATTTTCATACAATATACACGATAGTATTTCCCATACAGTATACACGCTAGTATTTTCATACAATATACACGATGGTATTTTCATACAGTATACACGCTAGTATTTTCATAGAGTATACACGATGGTATTTTCATACAGTATACACGCTAGTATTTTCATAGAGTATACACGATGGTATTTTCATACAGTATACACGCTAGTATTTTCATAGAGTATACACGATGGTATTTTCATACAGTATACACGCTAGTATTTTCATACAATATACACAATGGTATTTTCATACAGTATACACGCTAGTATTTTCATACAATATACACAATGGTATTTTCATACAGTATACACGCTAGTATTTTCATACAATATACACGATGGTATTTTCATACAGTATACACGCTAGTATTTTCATAGAGTATACACAATGGTATTTTATACAGCATACACGATTGTATTTTCATACAGCATACACGCTTGTATTTTCATTCAGTATATACGCTCGTATTTTCATACAGTAGACACGTTTGTTTTTATATAATATACACTTTTGTATTATCATACAGTAGGCACGTCTGTATTTTCATACACGCTTGCATTTTCATATAGTGTATACGCTTGCATTTCCATACGGTATGCACACTGGTATTTTCATATAGTAAATACGCTGGTATTTTCATACAGTATACACACTCATAGTTCATACGATATACACGCTTGTAGTTCATACAGTATACATGCTTGTAATTCATACGGTATACACGCTTGTAGTTCATACGGTATACACGCTTGTAGTTCATACGGTATACACGCTTGTAGTTCATACAGTATACACGCTTGCGGTTCATACAATATACACACTTGGTTCATATGGGATACACGCTTGTGTTTCATACAGTACACACGCTTGTGTTTCATACAGTACACACGATTGTGTTTCATACAGTACACACGATTGTGTTTCATACAGTATACACGCTTGTATTTTCAGATGGGATACGTGTTTATGTTTTCAGTTGGGACACACGCCTGTGTTCTTATACGGCATACACACTGGTATTTTCAGGCAGTACGCACGCCCGTGTTGCGAACAGCATACACGCTTTTCATACAGTAGACATGGGTGCATGTTATACAGCATACACGGCTGTATTTTCATTCAGTATATTCATTTAGGATACACACTTGCTTTTTTCATATACGCTTGTATTTTTTCATTCAGGACACACGCTTGGATGTTCAGACAGTAAACGCTTGTGTTTCTGCAGGATAGGCGCTTGTATTTTTCAGGTAGAGTACATGCTGGTATGGGCATGCAGTACATGCGATTGTATTTTCATACAGTATACGCGATTGTATTGTCATATAGTATATACGCTTGTATTTTCCGTATAGCATTCACGCTTGTTTTTTCCATATATACATGCTTATGTTTTCATATAGTATATACGATTGTATTTTCTATATAGTTTACATGCTTGGGTTTCCTTACGGTATACATGCTCATCTTTCATATAGTATACACGCTAGTGTTTCGTATGGTATACACGCTTGTATTTCCAGTGCAGTATACACGCTTGTATTTCCAGTGCAGCATACACGCTTGTGTTTCCAGTGCAGTATACACGCTTGTATTTCCAGTGCAGTATACACGCTTGTGTTTCCAGTACAGTATACACGCTTGTATTTCCAGTACAGTATACACGCTTGTATTTCCAGTACAGTATACACGCTTGTGTTTCCAGTGCAGTATACACGCTTGTGTTTCCAGTGCAGTATACACGCTTGTGTTTCCAGTACAGTATACACGCTTGTGTTTCCAGTGGCGTATACACGCTTGTGTTTCCAGTGCAGTATACACGCTTGTGTTTCCAGTACAGTATACACGCTTGTATTTCCAGTACAGTATACACGCTTGCATTTCCAGTACAGTATACACGCTTGTGTTTCCAGTACAGTATACACGCTTGTATTTCCAGTACAGTATACACGCTTGCATTTCCAGTACAGTATACACGCTTGTGTTTCCAGTACAGTATACACGCTTGTATTTCCAGTACAGTATACACGCTTGCATTTCCAGTGCAGTATACACGCTTGTGTTTTCCGTACGGTATGCACGACTGTATTTTCTGTGCGGTATACACGATTGTATTTTCCGTACGGTATACACGATTGTATTTTCCGTACAGTATACACGAGGGTATTGTCTGCACGGTATACACAATTGCATTTTCCATGCAGTATGCACGATTGTATCTTCTGTACGGTGGACACGATAGTGTTGTCCGTACGGTATACATGAATGCATTTTACGTACAGTATACACAATGGCATTTTCCGTCCAGTGTACACGATCGCATTTCCCATACTGTGTGCATGCTGGTGGTTACTATACAGTATGCATGCCGGTGGGTGTGCGCACTGGTGTCTACTATACGGCGTGCATGCCTGTATTTGGTATGCATTACCTGTGGTTGGCATACGGGGTGCGTGCTGGTGTTCTACCATTCGGTGTGTATGCTGGTGATGATCATATAGCATGCACGCTTGTATGTTCCATTCAGTTTACATGCTCAGTTTCCATACAGAATAACACGATTATATTTTATATGGTCATTTTTCCTTACAAGATTTCAGTCATATTTTCCATATGGCATGTCATACTTTTGTTCACCATACGGTACAACACGCTCATGTTCCATACGTAGAATACGCTCAGGTTTCCACACGTTATTACACGCTTATGTGTCTATACGGCATAACACGTGGTGTTCCATACGATCAATTTCCATATAGCTTACACACACCCGTAGGTTTCCATACGGTATTACACACTTATCGGGCTATAGTATAGCTGGATCATGTTTTCACACTGTGGTAAGCATAGGTGTCTATGGTAATTGTGTTTAGACATGTGTTACTGAGTCTTGTTGCCATAATATGGGTACATATACCTACGTCCTTTCGCTTATTATCATAGCATTGACCACGGCACATGCGCTACGGAAGTTCTAGCATTCTACGTATACTTTACTACTTGCATGACGCGATGCTCATCTGACATTAGTTTCGGGTACCCAGTAAATGTCTCCGTACACGTACATTTATTTTAAGCAGGTTACCTTAGTCCTGATTCCACGTTTAGGAATAGGTCAGGTTACGTTACCATACCACCGTTATAGGTTTCTACTCCAAGCTATATTACTTTACATACGGTAGTCACGCGCTTACGTCATTGATGCGGGTAGGACACTGCGTGCTAGGCATAGTGCTGATTTTCTCACATGTTTAAGGTAATCACAGTGCATGAATCTTATGCATAGTGGTCATACGCATCATGCACATAGGCGCGTGATCAACCATTTTGGATCATGTCACATTTACAGGTTGTGGATATTCTCAGCCTGCCTGCCACGTCTGCAGGGGAATACACGATTTGGGCTATTGTTTCGGACAAGTTTTCCTGAGCAATAGCAGCAGGAAACATAGGAGTATATACCTGACATGCCGGACACGTTCTCAGGTGGGAGATACTACTTGGTTATTGTTGCTGACACGTTTACAGAACAATAACATCACTACACATAGGCAGCTGCATACCTGTGATGCCTGTCACGTTCTCAGGTGGGATGCACTGCATAGTCGTACGTTCTGACACGTTTGCAGGATACGACGGCCATAGCGGAATTAAAGTGATCATTTACAGGTGACAAGGTAATCACAGTGCACGAATCTTACACGTAGTGGTCATACGCAACATGCACATAGGCGCATGATCAACCATTTTGGATCATGTCACATTTACAGGTTGTGGATATTCTCAGCCTGCCTGCCACGTCTGCAGGGGAATACATCATTTGGGCTATTGTTTTGGACACGTTTTTCTGAGCAATAGCAGCAGGACACATAGAGGAGTATATACCTGACATGCCGGACACGTTCTCAGGTGGGATATACTACTTGGTTGTTGTTGCTGACACGTTTTCAGAGCAACAACATCACTACACATAGGCAGCTGTATACCTGTGATGCCTGTCACATTCTCAGGTGGGATGCACTGCATAGTCCTATGTTCTGACACATTTGCAGGATACGACTGCCATAGCGGCACTAAAGTGATCATTTACAGGTGACATATTCACACATGGTAACATGGTTCAGTTAGTTGTTTTCGTCCATAGTTATGGTCGTTGATGTAGGGCATAGTTCATTGTATCGGCAGTAGACGTCTGTAATGTTCTGTCTCTCATGACACTTGGGTTTCTTTCCACAATTCCCTACGGTTTGTCAGGTTTGGCCCATAATCCTGGAAACTGCATACTAGGTTTACTAAGAGTGGGTCATGAGGTACAGTAGGATAGGGAGCTGTTTGGTCAGTCCATTCAGCAAGTTCAGGTGGTGTATATGCACATGGTGTCTAGATGGTAGCTATGGCTTCTGGTGAGGTAGGTGTTATTATCAGGATGTCCATAGTACTATTGGATTCTCGCTAAGGAGGTTGGGACCATGGCCTGAAGGCGGGGTCGACAGCTCAGGCTCTGGTATCACTTAAGGGCATATTATATACTACTCCCATAGGTATGCTGTTTTGCCCTCTTAAGGTGTACCCCCGACGGTGGCCTGGGCACACCTCTGCCGCTGATTAGGTAAGGTAAGTTATGTCTGGTATTCTTGTTACAGGATAGGAAGTAGTGTTAAAGTTATATCATGGTATGTTAGGTCAGGAAGGTGTACGCTCCATACGCACTGGAAGGCCCTGACCATAAGTTAAAGGTTGAATGACAACCTGAGTTTATGGGAGGGGCCTGGGTGGTATAAATACCAGTACGTGCAGGTTCAGGTGCACGTTGGACGTCACGCTGTCCCACCCATCAGCCCTCCCTCTTTTTTCAAGTCTTCCTTCAGCCTCATTCAGGGTATGCCCTCTTAAGGTGTACCCCCCGACGGCGGCCTGGGCACACCTCTGCCGCTGATTAGGTAAGGTAAGTTATGTCTGGTATTCTTGTTACAGGATAGGAAGTAGTGTTAAAGTTATATCATTGTATGTTAGGTCAGATAGGTGTACGTTTCATATGCACTGTAAGGCCCTGACCATAAATATATATATGTATATATGTGTGTATATATATATATATATATATATATATATTATTTTTTATTTTTTTTTACCCCTTTAGGACACAGGTTTTTTATTTTTTATTTCTTTATTTTTTTCTTCTCAATCATAATGCTTTCAATTTTCCACCTTACATATAAGGCCTTGTTTTTTTACACCACCAATTTTACTTTGTTATGACATAAGATCTATGACGAAACAAAAAGAAAATTATTTGTGGGACAGAAATGGGAAAAAAACAACTCCATTTTGTAACTTTTAGGACCATTTCTACCCAGTGCACTTTTCAGTAAAAATGACCCATGTTATGTATTCTGTAGGTCCAGACAGTTTGAATTATATCAAAGTTAGGCTTCTTTCATGCTGCCGTTGTGACACAACAGTGTGATGTGCGTGGGGGAACCCGGGGAGAATAGCAGGAGGAAAAATACATCATGCAACGTCTTTTCCTCCTGTTACTCAGCGCCCTACAAACCCCATAATAGTGAAAGGCATCTGTCAGGACCCGTTGTTTCCCATTGTGCCCCATCAAAAATAACATCTGTTAAGCCACAAAAAAAAAAAAAGTGGCTGACAGACGTTTGCAGCAGTGTGAAAGGGGCCTTATTTAGGTTTTATTTTTTTTACTTAGAAAAAAATAAACATTTTTATATATATATATATATATATATATATATATATATATATATATATGAAAATTAGCACGTTCAAAATTGTCCTCTTCTGACCCCTTTAACTTTTTTATTTTTCCGCATACAGGGATGTGTGAGGGCTAATTTTTTCATCTTGGGAGTTGTAGTTTAGAAACTGCGAGACTCCAGCTATTGCTAAATTATAGCTTATATCTTTGACAGACAGCCAAAGGCTGTCTGTAAATGATGGGGGTTGTAGTTTTGCAACAGCTGGAGGCTTCCTGTTTTGAAACACTGGTTTTTATGTGTGTTTTCCCTAAGAGAAAGCACCATAAAAGTACTAACCAATTTTCAGGTTTTTTACTTATAATTTCAGATCCATGTATGCAGATGACCAGCGTTTTTTCTTTTTTTTATATTAATAAAATGGTTAACAAGGGATTGTGAGGCAGTGGTTTTTGGAATAAAAGTTTTTAAAAAGTGTTGTGTTTTTTAATTTTATTTACTTTACAGGCTTAGTAGTGGAAGCTGTCTTATAGATGGAATCCATTACTAAGCCGGTGCTTAGCGTTAGCCCCAAAAACAGCTAGAGCTAACCCCCATTTACTACTTCGGTACCCACCGTCACAGGGGTTCCGGGAAGAGCCGATACCAACAGGCCCGAAGCATAAAAAATGGTGCTCCTGGGCTTAGGTGGTAACAGGCGTTGTTTAAGCTGGGGAGGGCCAGTTACAATGGTCCTTACCCACCCTGGTAATGTAAGGCGGTTATTACTTGGTTGGTATCTGGCTGAAAATGAAAATATGGGGAACCTCCACACATATTTTGCATAAATAACAAAAAAAAATGCATAGGGTTCTCCCTATTTTTATTCTCAACCAAACACCAACCAAGCAGCAACAGCCTGACGTTACCAGGGTGGGCGAGGACCATTGTTACGGCCTTCCCCATTCTAAATAATGCCAGCCTGTTACCGCCTAGGCCATGGAGTGCCATTTTTGATGCTACCGGCCTGTTGGCACTGGCTCTTCCCAGCACCCCTGTGGCATTGGGTACGGTAATGGGGTAATAATTGGGGGTTAGCGCTAGCTGTTTTTGTGGCTAACGCTAAGCCCAGCTTAGTAAATGACTCTTCCCCTTTTTAAAAACTTTTATTCCAAAAAACACTCCCCCACAAGCACTCGTTAACCATTTTATTAATTATAAACAAACAAAAAAAAAACGCTGGTCATCGACGTAGTCCACCGATTCTAAAGGAGTCCTCTGCATACACGCATCTGAAATGAGAAGAAAAAAACACGGAAAAATGTTAGTACATTTATGGTGCCTTCCCTTAGGGAAAACACCCATAAACCAGCATTTTCAAACATGGAGCCTCCATCTGTTGCTAAACCACAACTCCCATCATTTCCAGACAGCCTTCAGCTATCTGGGAAAGATATAACTTGTAATTTAGCAACAGCTAGAGTCTTGCTGTTTCTAAACTACAACTTCCGTCATGGACACTGCCCGTCACCTGCCCAATACCATCCCTACAGTGATCATGGTGGGGGCAGCCTCATGTCTGGAGGAAATCAGGCACTGCCCATCACCTGCCCAATACCATCCCTACAGGGATCATGGTGGGGGCCGCATCATGTCTGGAGAAAACCAGGCACTGCCCATTATCTGCACAATACCCTCCCTACAGTAATCATGGTGGGGGCAGCATCATGCCTGGGGGAAACCAGGCACTGTCCATTACCTGCCCAATACCATCCCTACAGTGATCATGGTGGGGGCCGCATCATGTCTGGGGGAAACCAGGCACTGCCCATCAACTGCCCAATACCATCCCTACAGTGATCATGGTGGGGGCAGCATCATGTCTGGGGGAAACCAGGCACTGACCATCACCTGCCCAATACCATCCGTACAGTGATCATGGTGGGGGCAGTATCATGTCTGGAGGAAACCAGGCACTGCCCATCACCTGCCCAATACCATTCCTACAGTGATCATGGTGGGGGCAGCATCATGTATAGAGGAAACCAGGCACTGCCCATCACCTGCCCAATACCATCCCTACAGTGATCATGGTGGGGGCAGCATCATGTCTGGAGGAAACCAGGCACTGACCATCATCTGCCCAATACCATCCCTACAGTGATCATGGTGGGGGCCGCATCATGTCTGGGGGAAACCAGGCACTGCCCATTACCTGCCCCAATACCATCCCTACAGTGATCATGGTGGGGGCAGCATCATGTCTGGGGGAAACCAGGCACTGCCCATTACCTGCCCAATACCATCCCTACAGTGATCATGATGAGGGCAGCATCATGTCTGGGGGAAACCAGGTACTGCCCATCCCCTGCCCAATACCATCCCTACAGTGATTGTGGTGAGGGCAGCATCATGTCTGGGGGAAACCAGGTACTGCCCATTACCTGCCCTAATACCATCCCTACAGTGATCATGGTGGAGGCAGCATCATATCTGGGGGAAACCAGGTACTGCCCATCACCTGCCCAATACCACAGTACAGTGATCATGGTGGGGGCAGCATCATAGTGTGGGGACAGAGAAACTGTTCTGAATTTGAGGGAAAACTTATTTAAGCAAAATACAGAGATATTGTTGATGAAAACCTGATCTTGAGAGCTCGGGACCTCAGACCGGGCTGAAGATTCACCTTCCAAGAATACAATGACCCACACAGCCAAAACAATGCAGAAGCAGCTTAGGAAAAACTCTGTGAATGTCTTTTAGTGGCCCAGCCAGAGCCCGAACCCAATGGGACATCTCTGGAGAGACCTGAAAATGGCTTCCATAGATGCTCCCCATTAAACCTGACAGAGCCTGTGAGGATCTGCAGAGGAGAATGCCAGGGATCTGAAGACTTTGTGAAGACATTGTTTCTTCTATTAGTATCTTCAAGCTTTAGGTTACACCTCTAATATAAAGATGTCTGCATGTTTTTCCCAAAGATTTTATGATGTCTGAAAACAAGACTTTTCCGGATGGCTTCATCCTACTAGGATTTTCCAAGGGACAAGTTGCCTGTTCACTTTTTCTTGGCTTCATCTACATCATGGTCCTTTTTTGTAACCTGTCTGTGTTCAGTATTATCCAGATGGCCAAACACCTCAAGACACCAATGTACTTTTTCTTGAGTTGCCTATCCATCCTAGATGTTGGTTACTCTACAGTCACCCTCCCACCTATGCTGGTCATTGCTATAACAGGGAACAGAAGGATTTCTTTTCATCAGTGTTTTATACAGCTATATTTCTTTGTTTATGTTGGAGGAACGGAAAGCCTTCTTCTCACCCTCATGGCCTATGACCGATATGTAGCCATATGTAACCCTCTACGTTACTTTATCATTATGAATAAGAGGTTCTGCTTCTATACCGTGGTTGGATGTTGCCTTCTTGGGTGGATGAACTCCATGTCTCACACCTTAATGACTTTACGACTGACATTTTGTGAGGAGCCGGACATCAACAATTTCTTCTGTGATGTCCGTCCAATGTTAGAAGCAGCTTGTAGTGATACCAGGATCATTCAGATGTCACTGCACATAGACACTGTCCTACTAGGAGCCTCAACATTTCTCATTTTGATGAACTCCTATGTCCACATAATTTCCACCATATTGAAAATTCGCTCCTTAGAGGGAAGGCGCAAGGTTTTCTCTACCTGCTCCTCTCACCTGATTGTTGTCACAATTTTCTACATAACAGGTACTTTCAGCTATAATAGTCCCAAGTCTGGGAATACATTTTATGTTGTCCAAGCCTCATCTCTTGTATATTGTATTCTTCCACCATTACTAAATCCCATCATATACTGCTTGAGAAACGATGATGTCAAGCGAGCACTTAAAAAAACAATAATAAAAATGAAATTGAAATAAAAAAGTGGAACATAATAGTTCACATGTCAGCTTCGCTGTGTAGACTGGGAGAAAATGAACAGAGTCATCTCACTATCCTCAGTAGAGGAGATATATTGACAGTTCAGTTATATTGTTGAGTTATTTGTAAGGACTATGGGGGGAATTCATCAAACTGTGCTTACGCACAAGACTTACGAACACTGTTTTCCATGTTGTGTTTCTTACGTGTGACACATTTATCATACTATCACAGGGGGGTTGATCTCTCTCCCACCAAGCGATCGCTCCACCCATTGGAGCAGACAGGCTCGCTGTCATCAGCTGACTAGTGAGGTCAGGTCTCGACAACAGTCATTTTGCATGCTGTTAAAAATAAATATTACACACAGGTACAGACACTATATTATGAACTATACTAACTTTACAGCCCCTGTAGCGTAGTCAGATAAAAAAAATTCCTGGAATACCCCTTTAATCGTAATGTTATCAGTACAATTAAGATCGCTGAGACGATTGAAACGCGTCACTGTCTGTCCAAGTAAATAGCGGTTTGAAATAAAGATCACATTTAGATTACAGTGGCACATTAGAGCTTCTATGCTGGACATCGTTTTCTTCTTCTTTGGTTATTGCATGCGGTGGGGTCTGCACTGGTCTGTGACGCGGTGGGCGAGCGGGGGGTGAGCTGGACTTTCTCTTCAGTTCTAAAAGTTGTTTTCTCCACATTTACAGATGTGCCAGCAGACATCCAGGCATGGTAGGACCTCATTATATAGGGTAAAACTTAGTGACGGGTTCCATTTAAACTATTTACAAGGAATTTGTCTGTCAAGTTATTGCTGCGCCATCTTCTACATCACTGGGCCACATTGGTTAAACACTATACTTTGACACATAAATGTCTATATTTTATTGGATAAAAAGGGGAACTTCGCTACATCACCCTATCCACAGGATAGAGGATGAATGATCGCGGAAGGTCCGACCGCTGGGACTCCCCATAATCTCCTGTCTAAGGCCCTGGCTCTCTCTCCCCATACACAGAGCGACCTCCACTCCGTGCACAGATTACTCCATGTATCTCTATGGGAGAGCTGAAGATACACGAGCGTTGTATTTCCGGCTCTCCTATAGAGATACATGGAGGGTGTGACGGCCACTGCTTCGTGCGGTGGTCAACAGTAATCCGGCAATGGAGCGGAGGTCGCTCCATGCATGGGGAGACCTGGGGTGCAAGGCAGGAGATGGTAAGGGGATCCCAGCAGTTGGACCCCACATAATCAGACACTAATCCCCCATACTATGGATAGGGGATAAGTACTTATGTACCGGAATTCCCCTTTACAGGGGTATTCAAGCCATTAAAAATGTATCCCCTATCCATATGCATTTTCCACAGGTGCAGTGAAGGTACCTGAGAACTATATTTGGGTATCTCCGTCACTCCCATAGACAGTGCATAGAAAACGTGCCAACCTACCACTTCATTCAGCGGGGAAGTCAGGGAAATTATTCTGGAAACTCTGGAAATTGTTTGCGTCCCAGAGGTCAGACCCCTCACCATTAGACAATTTTTTTGAGGAGTCATTCGTTTTGTGCAATCAGTGTCCCGATGACTGGGCTATGGGGTTGTTTTGGGGACTTAGGGGTATCAAGCTGATACCTTGCACCACTCATAGTACTGATAGGGAACTTGTAGAAACTTTTTTTCCCTATTTTTATGCGAATTTGAGACATTAAATATTCTTTTAAAATAGATTTAGATTTCTGGTAATGAAATCCTTCTAGACAAAACAAATCTAAATTATCTATAAAGTCCCAGGTCTCATGAGTCATATGGGTCCCTACAGATCTATTCAGTGTACAGTCCCTACAGATCTCCTCAGGGTACAGTCCCTACAGATCTCCTCAGTGTACATTCCCTACAGATCTCCTCAGTGTACAGTCCCTACAGATCTCCTCAGGGTACAGTCCCTACAGATCTCCTCAGTGTACAGTCCCTACAGATCTCATCAGTGTACAGTCCCTACAGATCTCATCAGTGTACAGACCCTACAGATCTCCTCAGTGTACAGTCCCTACAGATCTCATCAGTGTACAGTCCCTACAGATCTCCTCAGTGTACAGTCCCTACAGATCTCCCGGCTGTTCTTATAACTCGATAAATACTCTGAGCCCTATAAGACATAATCCCATCAGATCCCTGTGCAGACACTTCCCCTGGATTCCATCTTATTTATTTCGCATTTCTTTGATAACCTTTTATACTTCATGGTCACCAATTGTTCACCAAATGGCAAAAACCTCAGGTACATGCACTGCTCCCATGTGATCTACAGCACAGGATTTTGTGTCTTTCCTTGAAGAACCTACTTATAAGTATCACTTTACATGGAGGCACAACTACTTGAGTCCTTGCTGTACATGCAGGGCCCAGAACTGCACGCTGGTCAGGTGGGCTTGTTGGTTATTGTAAACTGGTTAAAACCACCTTAAACAAAGGGCCTAGACAAAGAGAAGGGAACATAAAGTGCCATCAAGGTGGGGTGTAAAGTCATGTTAAAGGGGTACTCCACTGGAAAATAATAGTTTTTAATTAATTGGTGCCAGAAAGTTATACAGATTTGTTAATTACTTCTATTTAAAAATCTTAATCCTTCTAGTACTTATCAGCTGCTGTATGCTCCACAGGAAGTTCTTTTCTTTTTGAATTTCCTTTCTGTCTGACCACAGTGCTCTCTGCTGACACCTCTGTCCGTGTCAGGAACTGTCTGGAGCAGGAGAGGTTGCCTATGGGGATTTGCTCCTGCTCTGGACAGTTCCTGACATAGACAGAGGTGTCAGCAGAGAGCACTGTTGTCAGACAGAAAGGAAATTGAAAATGAAAAGAACTTCCTGTGGATCATACAGCAGCTGATAAGTACTGGAAGGATTACGATGTTTTAATAGAAGTAATCTATAAATCTGTTTAATTTTCTGGCACCAGTTGATTTAAAAAAAAAAATATATATATATTTTCCAGTGGAGTACCCCTTTTTAAATTCAGGCAACACAGGACGAGATAGAAAATAGCAAAGTCTGAACATTTTATCTTTAGGATCCAGTACAGTACGTTCCGGGGTTTCAAAAAGTGTCCACAAAGCTTGACAGTGACAACACACAAAGTGGCGCCATAACTTGCACGTAAAGGAACCTTTTAGAACTAAAGATAACAGGTACAAAGAGCGCTTTATGGTAACTTCAACTAAGCCTAAAATGTAACCGACAAAACCCAACCGACGGGACCCAACTATGCCAACTCCACTTGTCCCAAATTTACATGTGTCAACTCACAAGGTGTATGTAGACCTCAGAACATCCACCTCCACACCAAACAAGCTAATCCCGCACCCATCCGATCCCAGTGACTGTTTCACCAACGCATTTAAAACTCACTTCAATTATTACCCATTTTGTTATGTTGCTCCTTGCCCCCACCCCGTTATACTGCACTCAATCCCCCATAATGACAAAATGAAAGCAGAAGGTTAGAAATCTTTGTTAATTTATTAAAAAGGAAAAACTATAATCTTGCAGTGAGATAAGTATTCATACTCTTTACTCAGGACTTAGGGGAAGCCCCTTTGGTTCCAGCCTCCAGGCTTCTTGGGGATGAGGCCACTAAGATTACACACCTGGATTTGGGGATTCTCTTCCATTCTTCTCTGCAAATCCTCTCAAACTCTGTCAGGTTGGATGGGACCATCAGTGGAAGCCATTTTCAGGTCTCTCCAGAAATGTTCTATTGGGTTCAGGCTCAGGCTGAAAGCCGCCCCTGTGTCCTCCTGGCTGTGTACTTAGAGTCATTGTCTTCTTGGAAGCTGAACCTTCGGCCCAGTCTGAGGTCCAGAGCTCTGGGTCAGGTTTTTATTAAGAATTGCTCCATTCATCCATTCATTTCCCTCAACCCTGACCAGTCTTTCTGCCCCAACTTATAACAAACACCTCCACAGGATGATGCTGCCCCCACTATACTTCACTGCAGGTGATGGGAAGTACCTGGTTTCCTCCAGACATGATGCTGCCCCCACCATGATCACTGTAGGGATGGTATTGGGCAGGTGATGGGCAGTGCCTGGTATTCTCCAGACATGATGCTGCCTCCACCATGATCACTGTAGGGATCGTATTGGGCAGGTGATGGGCAGTGCCTGGTTTCCCACAGACATGATGCTGCCCCCACAATGATCACTGTAGGGATGGTATTGGGCAGGTGATGGGCAGTGCCTGGTTTCCTCCAGACATGATGCTGCACCCACCATGATCACTGTAGGGATGGTATTGGGCAGGTGATGGGCAGTGCCTGGTTTCCCCCAGACATGATGCTTCCCCCACCATGATCACTGTAGGGATGGTATTGGGCAGGTGATGGGCAGTACCTTGTTTAGTCCAGACATGATGCTGCCCCCACCATGATCACTGTAGGGATGGTATTGGGCAGGTGATGGGCACTGCTTGGTTTCCCCCAGACATGATGCTGCCCCCACCATGATCACTGTAGGGATGGTATTGGGCAGGTGATGGGCAGTGCTTTGTTTCCCCCAGACATGATGCTGCCCCCACCATGATCACTGTAGGGATGGTATTGAGCAGGTGATGAGCAGTGCCTGGTTTCTTCCAGACATGATGCTGCCCCCACCATGATCACTGTACGGATGGTAATGAGTAGGTGATGGGCAGTGCCTGGTTTCCTCCAGACATGATGCTGCCCCCACCATGATCACTGTACGGATGGTATTGAGTAGATGATGGGCAGTGCCTGGTTTCCTCCAGACATGATGCTGCCCCCACCATGATCACTGTACGGATGGTATTGAGTAGGTGATGGGCAGTGCCTGGTTTCCTCCAGACATGATGCTGCCCCCACCATGATCACTGTACGGATGGTATTGGGCAGGTGATGGGCAGTGCCTGGTTTCCCCCAGACATGATGCTTCCCCCATCATGATCACTGTAGGGATGGTATTGGGCAGGTGATGGGCAGTACCTGGTCTCCTCCAGACATGATGCTGCCCCCACCATGATCACTGTAGGGATGGTATTGAGCAGGTGATGGGCAGTGCCTGGTTTCCTCCAGACATGATGCGGCCCCCACCATGATCACTGTACGGATGGTATTGAGTAGATGATGCAGTGCCTGGTTTCCTGCAGACATGATGCTTCCCCCATCATGATCACTGTAGGGATGGTATTGGGCAGGTGATGGGCAGTACCTGGTTTCCCGCAGACATGATGCTGCCCCCACAATGATCACTGTAGGGATGGTATTGGGCAGGTGATGGGCAGTGCCTGGTTTCCCCCAGACATGATGCTTCCCCCACCATGATCACTGTAGGGATGGTATTGGGCAGGTGATGGGCAGTGCCTGGTTTCCTCCAGACCTGATGCTGCCCCCACCATGATCACTGTAGGGATAGTATTGGGCAGGTGATGTGCAGTACCTTGTTTCCTCCAGACATGATGCTACCCCACCATGATCACTGTAGGGATGGTATTGGGCAGGTGATGGGCAGTGCCTGGTTTCCTCCAGACATGATGCTGCCCCCACCATGATCACTGTAGGGATGGTATTGGGCAGGTGATGGGCAGTGCCTGGTTTCCTCCAGACATGATGCTGCCCCCACCATGATCACTGTAGGGATGGTATTGGGCAGTTGAACGGCAGTACCTGGTTTCCTCCAGACATGATGCTGCCTCCAGCATGATCACTGTAGGGATGGTATTGGTCAGGTGATGGGCAGTGCCTGGTTTCCCCCAGACATGATGCTGCCCCCACCATGATCACTGTAGGGATGGTATTGGGCATGTGATGGGCAGTACCTTGGTTCCTCCAGACATGATGCTGCCCCCTCCATGATCACTGTAGGGATGGTGTTGGGCAGGTGATGGGCAGTGCCTGGTTTCCCCCAGACATGATGCTGCCCCCACCATGATCACTGTAAGGATGGTATTGGGCAGGTGATGGGCAGGGCCTGGTTTCCTCCAGACATGATGCTGCCCCCACCATGATCACTGTACGGATGGTATTGAGTAGATGATGGGCAGTGCCTGGTTTCCTTCAGACATGATGCTGCCCCCATCATGATCACTGTAGGGATGGTATTGAGCAGGTGATGGGCAGTACCTTGTCTTCTCCAGACATGATGCTGCCCCCACCATGATCACTGTAGGGATGGTATTGGGCAGGTAATGGGCAGTACCTGGTCTCCAGACATGATGCTGCCCCCACCATGATCACTGTAGGGATTGTATTGGGCAGGTGAAGGGCAGTGCCTGGTTTCCTCCAGACATGATGCTGCCCCCGCCATGATCACTGTAGGGATGGTATTGGGCAGGTAATGGGCACTGCCTGGTTTCCCCCAGACATGATGCTGCCCCCGCTATGATCACTGTAGGAATGGTATTGGGCAGTGCCTAGTTTCCCCCAGACATGATGCTGCCCCCACCATGATCACTGTAGGGATGGTATTGGGCAGGTGATGGGCAGTGCCTGGTTTCCTCCAGACATGATGCTGCCCCACCATGATCACTGTAGGGATGGTATTGGGCAGTTGATGGGCAGTACCTGGCTTCCTCCAGACATGATGCTGCCCCCACCATGATCACTGTAGGGATGGCATTGGTCAGGTGAGGAGCAGTGCCTGGTTTCCTCCAGACAGGATGCGGCCCCCAGCATGATCACTGTAGGGATGGTATTGGGCAGGTGATGGGCAGTGCCTGGTTTCCCCCAGACATGATGCTGCTCCCACCATGATCACTGTAGGAATGGTATTGGTCAGGTGAGGTGCAGTGCCTGGTGTCCTCCAGACATTAGGCTGCCCCCACCATGATCACTGTAGGGATGGTATTGGGCAGTTGATGGGCAGTACCTGGTTTCCTCCAGACATGATGCTGCCCCCACCATGATCACTGTAGGGATGGTATTGGTCAGGTGAGGAGCAGTGCCTGATTTCCCCCAGACATGATGCTGCCCCCGCCATGATCACTGTAGGCATGATATTGGTCAGGTGAGGAGTAGTGCCTGGTTTTCTTCAGACATGATGCGGCCCCCACCATGATCACTGTAGGGATGGTATTGGGCATGTGATGGGCAGTACCTTGGTTCCTCCAGACATGATGCTGCCCCCTCCATGATCACTGTAGGGATGGTATTGGGCAGGTGATGGGCAGTACCTGGTTTCCCCCAGACATGATGCTGCCCCCACCATGATCACTGTAAGGATGGTATTGGGCAGGTGATGGGCAGGGCCTGGTTTCCTCCAGACATGATGCTGCCCCCACCATGATCACTGTACGGATGGTATTGAGTAGATGATGGGCAGTGCCTGGTTTCCTTCAGACATGATGCTGCCCCCATCATGATCACTGTAGGGATGATATTGAGCAAGTGATGGGCAGTACCTTGTCTCCTCCAGACATGATGCTGCCCCCACCATGATCACTGTAGGGATGGTATTGGGCAGGTAATGGGCAGTACCTGGTCTCCAGACATGATGCTGCCCCCACCATGATCACTGTAGGGATTGTATTGGGCAGGTGAAGGGCAGTGCCTGGTTTCCCCCAGACATGATGCTGCCCCCGCCATGATCACTGTAGGGATGGTATTGGGCAGGTAATGGGCACTGCCTGGTTTCCCCCAGACATGATGCTGCCCCCGCTATGATCACTGTAGGAATGGTATTGGGCAGTGCCTAGTTTCCCCCAGACATGATGCTGCCCCCACCATGATCACTGTAGGGATGGTATTGGGCAGGTGATGGGCAGTGCCTGGTTTCCTCCAGACATGATGCTGCCCCACCATGATCACTGTAGGGATGGTATTGGGCAGTTGATGGGCAGTACCTGGCTTCCTCCAGACATGATGCTGCCCCCACCATGATCACTGTAGGGATGGCATTGGTCAGGGGAGGAGCAGTGCCTGGTTTCCTCCAGACATGATGCGGCCCCCAGCATGATCACTGTAGGGATGGTATTGGGCAGGTGATGGGCAGTGCCTGGTTTCCCCCAGACATGATGCTGCCCCCACCATGATCACTGTAGGGATGGTATTGGTCAGGTGAGGTGCAGTGCCTGGTGTCCTCCAGACATTAGGCTGCCCCCACCATGATCACTGTAGGGATGGTATTGGGCAGTTGATGGGCAGTACCTGGTTTCCTCCAGACATGATGCTGCCCCCACCATGATCACTGTAGGGATGGTATTGGTCAGGTGAGGAGCAGTGCCTGATTTCCCCCAGACATGATGCTGCCCCCGTCATGATCACTGTAGGCATGATATTGGTCAGGTGAGGAGTAGTGCCTGGTTTCCTTCAGACATGATGCGGCCCCCACCATGATCACTGTAGGGATGGTATTGGGCATGTGATGGGCAGTACCTTAGTTCCTCCAGACATGATGCTGCCCCCACCATGATCACTGTAGGGATGGTATTGGGCAGGTGATGGGCAGTGCCTGGTTTCCCCAAGACATGATGCTGCCCCCACCATGATCACTGTAAGGATGGTATTGGGCAGGTTATGGGCAGGGCCTGGTTTCCTCCAGACATGATGCTGCCCCCACCATGATCACTGTAGGGATGGTATTGGGCAGGTGATGGGAAGTACCTGGTTTCCTCCAGACATGATGCTGTCCCCACCATGGTCACTGTAGGGATGGTATTTGGCAGGTGATGAGCAGTGCCTGGTTTCCTCCAGACATGATGCTGCCCCCACCATGATCACTGTAGGGATGGTATTGGGCAGGTGATGGGCAGTGCCTGGTTTCCTCCAGACATGATGCTGCCCCACCATGATCACTGTAGGGATGGTATTGGGCAGGTGATGGGCAGTACCTGGTTTCCCCCAGACATGATGCTGCCCCCACCATGATCACTGTAGGGATGGTATTGGCAGGTGAAGGGCAGTGCCTGGTTTCCCCCAGACATGATACTGCCCCCGCCATGATCACTGTAGGGATGATATTGGGCAGGTGATGGGCAGTGCCTGGTTTCCTCCAGACATGATGCTGCCCCCACCATGATCACTGTAGGGATGGTATTGGGCAGGTGATGGGCAGTACCTGCTTTCCTCCAGACATGATGCTGCCCCCACCATGATCACTGTAGGGATGGTATTGGGCAGTTGATGGGCAGTACCTGGTTTCCTCCAGACATGATGCTGCCCCCACCATGATCACTGTAGGGATGGTATTGAGCAGGTGATGGGCAGTGCCTGGTTTCCTCCAGACATGATGCTGCCCCCACCATGATCACTGTACGGATGGTATTGAGTAGGTGATGGGCAGTGCCTGGTTTCCTCCAGACATGATGCTGCCCCCACCATGATCACTGTACGGATGGTATTGAGTAGATGATGCAGTGCCTGGTTTCCTGCAGACATGATGCTTCCCCCATCATGATCACTGTAGGGATGGTATTGGGCAGGTGATGGGCAGTACCTGGTTTCCCGCAGACATGATGCTGCCCCCACAATGATCACTGTAGGGATGGTATTGGGCAGGTGATGGGCAGTGCCTGGTTTCCCCCAGACATGATGCTTCCCCCACCATGATCACTGTAGGGATGGTATTGGGCAGGTGATGGGCAGTGCCTGGTTTCCTCCAGACATGATGCTACCCCACCATGATCACTGTAGGGATGGTATTGGGCAGGTGATGGGCAGTGCCTGGTTTCCTCCAGACATGATGCTGCCCCCACCATGATCACTGTAGGGATGGTATTGGGCAGGTGATGGGCAGTGCCTGGTTTCCTCCAGACATGATGCTGCCCCCACCATGATCACTGTAGGGATGGTATTGGGCAGTTGAACGGCAGTACCTGGTTTCCTCCAGACATGATGCTGCCTCCAGCATGATCACTGTAGGGATGGTATTGGTCAGGTGATGGGCAGTGCCTGGTTTCCCCCAGACATGATGCTGCCCCCACCATGATCACTGTAGGGATGGTATTGGGCATGTGATGGGCAGTACCTTGGTTCCTCCAGACATGATGCTGCCCCCTCCATGATCACTGTAGGGATGGTATTGGGCAGGTGATGGGCAGTGCCTGGTTTCCCCCAGACATGATGCTGCCCCCACCATGATCACTGTAAGGATGGTATTGGGCAGGTGATGGGCAGGGCCTGGTTTCCTCCAGACATGATGCTGCCCCCCCATGATCACTGTACGGATGGTATTGAGTAGATGATGGGCAGTGCCTGGTTTCCTTCAGACACGATGCTGCCCCCATCATGATCACTGTAGGGATGGTATTGAGCAGGTGATGGGCAGTACCTTGTCTCCTCCAGACATGATGCTGCCCCCACCATGATCACTGTAGGGATGGTATTGGGCAGGTGATGGGCAGTGCCTGGTTTCCCCCAGACATGATGCTGCCCCCACCATGATCACTGTAGGGATGGTATTGGTCAGGTGAGGTGCAGTGCCTGGTGTCCTCCAGACATTAGGCTGCCCCCACCATGATCACTGTAGGGATGGTATTGGGCAGTTGATGGGCAGTACCTGGTTTCCTCCAGACATGATGCTGCCCCCACCATGATCACTGTAGGGATGGTATTGGTCAGGTGAGGAGCAGTGCCTGATTTCCCCCAGACATGATGCTGCCCCCGCCATGATCACTGTAGGCATGATATTGGTCAGGTGAGGAGTAGTGCCTGGTTTCCTTCAGACATGATGCGGCCCCCACCATGATCACTGTAGGGATGGTATTGGGCATGTGATGGGCAGTACCTTAGTTCCTCCAGACATGATGCTGCCCCCACCATGATCACTGTAGGGATGGTATTGGGCAGGTGATGGGCAGTGCCTGGTTTCCCCAAGACATGATGCTGCCCCCACCATGATCACTGTAAGGATGGTATTGGGCAGGTTATGGGCAGGGCCTGGTTTCCTCCAGACATGATGCTGCCCCCACCATGATCACTGTAGGGATGGTATTGGGCAGGTGATGGGCAGTACCTGGTTTCCTCCAGACATGATGCTGTCCCCACCATGGTCACTGTAGGGATGGTATTTGGCAGGTGATGAGCAGTGCCTGGTTTCCTCCAGACATGATGCTGCCCCCACCATGATCACTGTAGGGATGGTATTGGGCAGGTGATGGGCAGTGCCTGGTTTCCTCCAGACATGATGCTGCCCCACCATGATCACTGTAGGGATGGTATTGGGCAGGTGATGGGCAGTACCTGGTTTCCCCCAGACATGATGCTGCCCCCACCATGATCACTGTAGGGATGGTATTGGCAGGTGAAGGGCAGTGCCTGGTTTCCCCCAGACATGATACTGCCCCCGCCATGATCACTGTAGGGATGATATTGGGCAGGTGATGGGCAGTGCCTGGTTTCCTCCAGACATGATGCTGCCCCCACCATGATCACTGTAGGGATGGTATTGGGCAGGTGATGGGCAGTACCTGCTTTCCTCCAGACATGATGCTGCCCCCACCATGATCACTGTAGGGATGGTATTGGGCAGTTGATGGGCAGTACCTGGTTTCCTCCAGACATGATGCTGCCCCCACCATGATCACTGTAGGGATGGTATTGAGCAGGTGATGGGCAGTGCCTGGTTTCCTCCAGACATGATGCTGCCCCCACCATGATCACTGTACGGATGGTATTGAGTAGGTGATGGGCAGTGCCTGGTTTCCTCCAGACATGATGCTGCCCCCACCATGATCACTGTACGGATGGTATTGAGTAGATGATGCAGTGCCTGGTTTCCTGCAGACATGATGCTTCCCCCATCATGATCACTGTAGGGATGGTATTGGGCAGGTGATGGGCAGTACCTGGTTTCCCGCAGACATGATGCTGCCCCCACAATGATCACTGTAGGGATGGTATTGGGCAGGTGATGGGCAGTGCCTGGTTTCCCCCAGACATGATGCTTCCCCCACCATGATCACTGTAGGGATGGTATTGGGCAGGTGATGGGCAGTGCCTGGTTTCCTCCAGACATGATGCTACCCCACCATGATCACTGTAGGGATGGTATTGGGCAGGTGATGGGCAGTGCCTGGTTTCCTCCAGACATGATGCTGCCCCCACCATGATCACTGTAGGGATGGTATTGGGCAGGTGATGGGCAGTGCCTGGTTTCCTCCAGACATGATGCTGCCCCCACCATGATCACTGTAGGGATGGTATTGGGCAGTTGAACGGCAGTACCTGGTTTCCTCCAGACATGATGCTGCCTCCAGCATGATCACTGTAGGGATGGTATTGGTCAGGTGATGGGCAGTGCCTGGTTTCCCCCAGACATGATGCTGCCCCCACCATGATCACTGTAGGGATGGTATTGGGCATGTGATGGGCAGTACCTTGGTTCCTCCAGACATGATGCTGCCCCCTCCATGATCACTGTAGGGATGGTATTGGGCAGGTGATGGGCAGTGCCTGGTTTCCCCCAGACATGATGCTGCCCCCACCATGATCACTGTAAGGATGGTATTGGGCAGGTGATGGGCAGGGCCTGGTTTCCTCCAGACATGATGCTGCCCCCCCATGATCACTGTACGGATGGTATTGAGTAGATGATGGGCAGTGCCTGGTTTCCTTCAGACATGATGCTGCCCCCATCATGATCACTGTAGGGATGGTATTGAGCAGGTGATGGGCAGTACCTTGTCTCCTCCAGACATGATGCTGCCCCCACCATGATCACTGTAGGGATGGTATTGGGCAGGTGATGGGCAGTGCCTGGTTTCCCCCAGACATGATGCTGCCCCCACCATGATCACTGTAGGGATGGTATTGGTCAGGTGAGGTGCAGTGCCTGGTGTCCTCCAGACATTAGGCTGCCCCCACCATGATCACTGTAGGGATGGTATTGGGCAGTTGATGGGCAGTACCTGGTTTCCTCCAGACATGATGCTGCCCCCACCATGATCACTGTAGGGATGGTATTGGTCAGGTGAGGAGCAGTGCCTGATTTCCCCCAGACATGATGCTGCCCCCGCCATGATCACTGTAGGCATGATATTGGTCAGGTGAGGAGTAGTGCCTGGTTTCCTTCAGACATGATGCGGCCCCCACCATGATCACTGTAGGGATGGTATTGGGCATGTGATGGGCAGTACCTTAGTTCCTCCAGACATGATGCTGCCCCCACCATGATCACTGTAGGGATGGTATTGGGCAGGTGATGGGCAGTGCCTGGTTTCCCCAAGACATGATGCTGCCCCCACCATGATCACTGTAAGGATGGTATTGGGCAGGTTATGGGCAGGGCCTGGTTTCCTCCAGACATGATGCTGCCCCCACCATGATCACTGTAGGGATGGTATTGGGCAGGTGATGTGCAGTACCTGGTTTCCTCCAGACATGATGCTGTCCCCACCATGGTCACTGTAGGGATGGTATTTGGCAGGTGATGAGCAGTGCCTGGTTTCCTCCAGACATGATGCTGCCCCCACCATGATCACTGTAGGGATGGTATTGGGCAGGTGATGGGCAGTGCCTGGTTTCCTCCAGACATGATGCTGCCCCACCATGATCACTGTAGGGATGGTATTGGGCAGGTGATGGGCAGTACCTGGTTTCCCCCAGACATGATGCTGCCCCCACCATGATCACTGTAGGGATGGTATTGGCAGGTGAAGGGCAGTGCCTGGTTTCCCCCAGACATGATACTGCCCCCGCCATGATCACTGTAGGGATGATATTGGGCAGGTGATGGGCAGTGCCTGGTTTCCTCCAGACATGATGCTGCCCCCACCATGATCACTGTAGGGATGGTATTGGGCAGGTGATGGGCAGTACCTGCTTTCCTCCAGACATGATGCTGCCCCCACCATGATCACTGTAGGGATGGTATTGGGCAGTTGATGGGCAGTACCTGGTTTCCTCCAGACATGATGCTGCCCCCACCATGATCACTGTAGGGATGGTATTGAGCAGGTGATGGGCAGTGCCTGGTTTCCTCCAGACATGATGCTGCCCCCACCATGATCACTGTACGGATGGTATTGAGTAGGTGATGGGCAGTGCCTGGTTTCCTCCAGACATGATGCTGCCCCCACCATGATCACTGTACGGATGGTATTGAGTAGATGATGCAGTGCCTGGTTTCCTGCAGACATGATGCTTCCCCCATCATGATCACTGTAGGGATGGTATTGGGCAGGTGATGGGCAGTACCTGGTTTCCCGCAGACATGATGCTGCCCCCACAATGATCACTGTAGGGATGGTATTGGGCAGGTGATGGGCAGTGCCTGGTTTCCCCCAGACATGATGCTTCCCCCACCATGATCACTGTAGGGATGGTATTGGGCAGGTGATGGGCAGTGCCTGGTTTCCTCCAGACATGATGCTACCCCACCATGATCACTGTAGGGATGGTATTGGGCAGGTGATGGGCAGTGCCTGGTTTCCTCCAGACATGATGCTGCCCCCACCATGATCACTGTAGGGATGGTATTGGGCAGGTGATGGGCAGTGCCTGGTTTCCTCCAGACATGATGCTGCCCCCACCATGATCACTGTAGGGATGGTATTGGGCAGTTGAACGGCAGTACCTGGTTTCCTCCAGACATGATGCTGCCTCCAGCATGATCACTGTAGGGATGGTATTGGTCAGGTGATGGGCAGTGCCTGGTTTCCCCCAGACATGATGCTGCCCCCACCATGATCACTGTAGGGATGGTATTGGGCATGTGATGGGCAGTACCTTGGTTCCTCCAGACATGATGCTGCCCCCTCCATGATCACTGTAGGGATGGTATTGGGCAGGTGATGGGCAGTGCCTGGTTTCCCCCAGACATGATGCTGCCCCCACCATGATCACTGTAAGGATGGTATTGGGCAGGTGATGGGCAGGGCCTGGTTTCCTCCAGACATGATGCTGCCCCCCCATGATCACTGTACGGATGGTATTGAGTAGATGATGGGCAGTGCCTGGTTTCCTTCAGACATGATGCTGCCCCCATCATGATCACTGTAGGGATGGTATTGAGCAGGTGATGGGCAGTACCTTGTCTCCTCCAGACATGATGCTGCCCCCACCATGATCACTGTAGGGATGGTATTGGGCAGGTGATGGGCAGTGCCTGGTTTCCCCCAGACATGATGCTGCCCCCACCATGATCACTGTAGGGATGGTATTGGTCAGGTGAGGTGCAGTGCCTGGTGTCCTCCAGACATTAGGCTGCCCCCACCATGATCACTGTAGGGATGGTATTGGGCAGTTGATGGGCAGTACCTGGTTTCCTCCAGACATGATGCTGCCCCCACCATGATCACTGTAGGGATGGTATTGGTCAGGTGAGGAGCAGTGCCTGATTTCCCCCAGACATGATGCTGCCCCCGCCATGATCACTGTAGGCATGATATTGATCAGGTGAGGAGTAGTGCCTGGTTTCCTTCAGACATTATGCGGCCCCCACCATGATCACTGTAGGGATGGTATTGGGCATGTGATGGGCAGTACCTTAGTTCCTCCAGACATGATGCTGCCCCCACCATGATCACTGTAGGGATGGTATTGGGCAGGTGATGGGCAGTGCCTGGTTTCCCCAAGACATGATGCTGCCCCCACCATGATCACTGTAAGGATGGTATTGGGCAGGTTATGGGCAGGGCCTGGTTTCCTCCAGACATGATGCTGCCCCCACCATGATCACTGTAGGGATGGTATTGGGCAGGTGATGGGCAGTACCTGGTTTCCTCCAGACATGATGCTGTCCCCACCATGGTCACTGTAGGGATGGTATTTGGCAGGTGATGAGCAGTGCCTGGTTTCCTCCAGACATGATGCTGCCCCCACCATGATCACTGTAGGGATGGTATTGGGCAGGTGATGGGCAGTGCCTGGTTTCCTCCAGACATGATGCTGCCCCACCATGATCACTGTAGGGATGGTATTGGGCAGGTGATGGGCAGTACCTGGTTTCCCCCAGACATGATGCTGCCCCCACCATGATCACTGTAGGGATGGTATTGGCAGGTGAAGGGCAGTGCCTGGTTTCCCCCAGACATGATACTGCCCCCGCCATGATCACTGTAGGGATGATATTGGGCAGGTGATGGGCAGTGCCTGGTTTCCTCCAGACATGATGCTGCCCCCACCATGATCACTGTAGGGATGGTATTTGGCAGGTGATGGGCAGTACCTGCTTTCCTCCAGACATGATGCTGCCCCCACCATGATCACTGTAGGGATGGTATTGGGCAGTTGATGGGCAGTACCTGGTTTCCTCCAGACATGATGCTGCCCCCACCATGATCACTGTAGGGATGGTATTGAGCAGGTGATGGGCAGTGCCTGGTTTCCTCCAGACATGATGCTGCCCCCACCATGATCACTGTACGGATGGTATTGAGTAGATGATGCAGTGCCTGGTTTCCTGCAGACATGATGCTTCCCCCATCATGATCACTGTAGGGATGGTATTGGGCAGGTGATGGGCAGTACCTGGTTTCCCGCAGACATGATGCTGCCCCCACAATGATCACTGTAGGGATGGTATTGGGCAGGTGATGGGCAGTGCCTGGTTTCCCCCAGACATGATGCTTCCCCCACCATGATCACTGTAGGGATGGTATTGGGCAGGTGATGGGCAGTGCCTGGTTTCCTCCAGACATGATGCTACCCCAGCATGATCACTGTAGGGATGGTATTGGGCAGGTGATGGGCAGTGCCTGGTTTCCTCCAGACATGATGCTGCCCCCACCATGATCACTGTAGGGATGGTATTGGGCAGGTGATGGGCAGTGCCTGGTTTCCTCCAGACATGATGCTGCCCCCACCATGATCACTGTAGGGATGGTATTGGGCAGTTGAACGGCAGTACCTGGTTTCCTCCAGACATGATGCTGCCTCCAGCATGATCACTGTAGGGATGGTATTGGTCAGGTGATGGGCAGTGCCTGGTTTCCCCCAGACATGATGCTGCCCCCACCATGATCACTGTAGGGATGGTATTGGGCATGTGATGGGCAGTACCTTGGTTCCTCCAGACATGATGCTGCCCCCTCCATGATCACTGTAGGGATGGTATTGGGCAGGTGATGGGCAGTGCCTGGTTTCCCCCAGACATGATGCTGCCCCCACCATGATCACTGTAAGGATGGTATTGGGCAGGTGATGGGCAGGGCCTGGTTTCCTCCAGACATGATGCTGCCCCCCCATGATCACTGTACGGATGGTATTGAGTAGATGATGGGCAGTGCCTGGTTTCCTTCAGACATGATGCTGCCCCCATCATGATCACTGTAGGGATGGTATTGAGCAGGTGATGGGCAGTACCTTGTCTCCTCCAGACATGATGCTGCCCCCACCATGATCACTGTAGGGATGGTATTGGGCAGGTGATGGGCAGTACCTGGTCTCCAGACATGATGCTGCCCCCACCATGATCACTGTAGGGATTGTATTGGGCAGGTGAGGGGCAGTGCCTGGTTTCCCCCAGACATGATGCTGCCCCGCCATGATCACTGTAGGGATGGTATTGGGCAGGTAATGGGCAGCGCCTGGTTTCCCCCAGACATGATGCTGCCCCCGCCATGATCACTGTAGGAATGGTATTGGGCAGTGCCTAGTTTCCCCCAGACATGATGCTGCCCCCACCATGATCACTGTAGGGATGGTATTGGGCAGGTGATGGGCAGTGCCTGGTTTCCTCCAGACATGATGCTGCCCCACCATGATCACTGTAGGGATGGTATTGGGCAGGTGAAGGGCAGTGCCTGGTTTCCCCCAGACATGATGCTGCCCCCGCCATGATCACTGTAGGGATGGTATTGGGCAGGTGATGGGCAGTACCTGGTTTTCTCCAGACATGATGCTGCCCCCACCATGATCACTGTAGGGATGGTATTGGGCAGGTATTGGGCAGTGCCTGGTTTCCTCCAGACAAGATGCTGACCCCACCATGATCACTGTAGGGATGGTATTGGGCAGGTGATGGGCAGTGCCTGGTTTCCCCCAGACATGATGCTGCCCCCGCCATGATCACTGTAGGGATGGTATTGGGCAGGTGATGGGCAGTGCCTGGTTTCCTCCAGACATGATGCTGCCCCCACCATGATCACTGTAGGGATGGTATTGGGCAGGTGATGGGCAGTACCTGCTTTCCTCCAGACATGATGCTGCCCCCACCATGATCACTGTAGGGATGGTATTGGGCAGTTGATGGGCAGTACCTGGTTTCCTACAGACATGATGCTGCCCCCACCATGATCACTGTGTGGATGGTATTGGGCAGGTGATGGGCAGTACCTGGTTTCCCCCAGACACAATGCTGCCCCCACCATGATCACTGTAGGGATGGTATTGGGCAGGTGAAGAGCAGTGCCTGGTTTCCCCCAGACATGATGCTGCCCCCGCCATGATCACTGTAGGGATGGTATTGGGCAGGTGATGGGCAGTGCCTGGTTTCCTCCAGACATGATGCTGCCCCCACCATGATCACTGTAGGGATGGTATTGGGCAGGTGAAGGGCAGTGCCTGGTTTCCCCCAGACATGATGCTGCCCCCGCCATGATCACTGTAGGGATGGTATTTGGCAGGTGATGGGCAGTACCTGGTTTCCTCCAGACATGATGCTGCCCCCACTATGATCACTGTAGGGATGGTATTGGGCAGGTGATGGGCAGTACCTGGTTTCCTCCAGACATGATGCTGCCCCCACCATGATCACTGTAGGGATCGTATTGGGCAGGTGATGGGCAGTACCTGGTTTCCTCCAGACAAGAAGCATAGAATTGAGGCCAAAAATGTAAATCTTGGTGTCATCAGCTGTGAGACCTAATACAGACAGCACTGTGTCTTCCTAAATCCTTTCTAATCAGATGAATTTACCACAATCAAGGTGCGGAAGCATCTCAGAGATGGTCAAGAGAAATGGGAGGAGTCAGAGCTGAACATCAAGTGACATAGCAAATAGTCTGAATGTCCATGCAAATTTTAGGTCTTTTCTTTTTAATAAATTAGCAATTTTTTTAAAATTCTGTTTTCGCTATGGGGTATTGAGTACAGATAGATTCGCGAAATGTTGGGCGATCCCCTGTAGAGGTAGCCGGAGGGCATACCTCTCCTCCAGCGCTGGCTGCGGCTCAGAGATTGAAAAAGCCTGGCTGGACCAGGCTTTATTAATCGAGCACGCAGATCAGTGCAGTTCTATGGAACTACATTGATCTGTATGGGGAGTCTAATGATTCCTCCTAAAAGTCCCCTCAGGGGATTAATAAAGTGTAAAAAAAAGTTTAATAAAAGTAAGAAAACAAAAAAACATTAACCCCTTCCATATTAAAAGTTTTAATCACCTCCCTTTTTCCAAACTCCATATAAAAAATATGAAAACATAATAAAAATAAACATATGTGGTATTGCCGCGTGTGCAAATGTCCGAACGATAAAAATATAACCTTAATTAAACTGCACGATCAATGGCGTTTATGTAAAAAAGTACCTAAGTCCAAAATTGCATATTTTTGGTCACTTTGTATAACCTAAAAAAATGTATGAAAAGCGATCAAAAAGTCCCATCAAAACAAAAATGGTACTGATAAAAACTTCAGATCATGGCGCTAAAAATGAGCCCTGTATACAGAAAAATAAACAATGTTATAGGGATCAGAAGATGACAATTTAAAACATACTAATTTTGGTGCATGTAGTTATAATTTTTGTAGTTTTATAATTTTTGGTAGTAAAATAAAATCTATATAAATTGGGTATCTTTGTAACCATATGGACCTACAGAATAAAGATACGGTGTCATTTTTACCGAAATATGTACCGCATAGAATCGGAAGCCCCCAAAATTTACAAAATTGCTTTTTTTTTTTTCAATTTTGCCCCACAAATATTCTTTTTCTGGTTTAGCTGTAGATTTTGTGGTGAAATGATTGATTTAATTACAATGTAAAATTGGTGGTGCAAAAAACAAGCCCTCATGAGGGTCTGTAGGTAGATTTTAGAAGGTGAGGTAGAAACATTAAAGTGCAAAAATGAAAAATGGCCCGGTCCGGGGATAAGTTATAGATCGCGGGTAGGTCAGAGCGCTGAACAACCCCCCCCCCCCCCCCCCCCCGTTGTCTCCTGGACAGGGTTGTGGCAGTCTGCAGGAAGTTCAGTTTTGTTCCCAGTAGAAAGCTGCAGCAGAAACGCCCCCTCCATGTATCTCTATGGGGTGCATGGAGGGGGCATGTCGACCGCTGCGTCATGCGGGGATGGAACGCCCCCTTTCTAGTATACTGCCGCGGTCCCCGTCCGGGAGATCCTGGGGGATAAGTTATATTGCACTACAGAAGTCCTTTAAAGGGGTACTCTGGTGGAAAACTTTTTTTAAGATCAACTGGTGCCAGAAAGTTAAACAGATTTGTAAATTACTTCTATTAAAAATTCTTAATCCTTCCAGTACTTTTTGGTGGCTGTATAGTACAGAGAAAATGTTTTTCTTTTGGGATTTCTCTTATGTCACGACCACAGTGCTCTCTGCTGACCTCTGCTGTCCATTTTAGGAACTGTCCAGAGCAGGAGAAAATCCCCATAGCAAACCTATGCTGCTCTGGACAGTTCCTAAAATGGACAGCAGAGGTCAGCAGAGAGCACTGTGGTCATGACATAAGAGAAATCCAAAAAGAAAAACATTTCCAATGTAGCATACAGCCCCTAAAAAGTACTGGAAGGATTAAGATTTTTTTAGTAGAAGTGATTTACAAAGCTGTTTAACTTTCTGGCACCAGTTGATAAAAAAAAAAAAAAAGTTTTCCACGGGAGTACCCCTATAAGGGGTTAACATAACAAAATTTGAAAAAACATAAAAAGGTCTGACAACTTTCCAAATGCATTGTATAACATATCAATATAACAGAATGAAACAAGTCGTCAGAGAACAAAGTGCATTCAAAGAAATATACAGTCTCTTTTACCTGCAGGGCTGAATGAAATCAGAAGCTAAATGTTTACCAAACCTAATTCTCTACACAATTTAGGATTTCTTTTTAGTTTTTCAGGCCCAGTGTCTCATTTACAATGTGAGATACAACTCAATGATAATGATAAGATCTTTGACAATACATTATGTCACAATTACAATATAATAGAAGATCTGGAAAGTACATTGCCTTAAAGGGGTACTCCGGTGAAAAACATTTTTTTTTTTTTTTAAATCAACTGGTGCCAGAAAGTTAAACAGATTTGTAAATGACAAAATATTTTGCCCGGTCCTTCTAGATGAGTATAAATAGACTGTATATATAAATTTAGAGATATATAATACGTTATAGGTGAATATAAACTATATAAAAATAAATGAATATAGAAAATGAATAGCTGGATCGTGCTTCAATAATAATGCAATTAATTTATTAAAATGACACAATGTAAAAGGTTACTCCTCACAGGGCCCGTGTGTGCAGGCCATCAATTAATACTAGGTATACATAGAATAATAAACAATGAATTGTACCGCCGGCATAAATGTATGGCTTCTTGTGTACAACGAGCGAATGCCTATTTATAAAACAAGCAGATACTTGTTGCACAGGACGAGCAGTAGGAGGAGCCTATTTGGCTAGTTCCCACATTGGAATGTTCTAAGGTATAAATGTGTCCTTTTTGTATTACTAGACAGTTTGTAGCAATTTTGAAAATGATATTTCCGGTCCTTTTTGTAACAACTCGGGCAGTTCACACTGGAAACAGGTATGTTGTAACGGTGCCTGGATGGTTTAACCCACCGAGTCCTCTGTGCGGCGGTCCCAGATGGTATTGGAGAAATAGCCAAGCAGAGTCCCATTAAAAAGCGGTGGTGGTCACCTCAGACTGATGGCGCTGGCAGGCGCTTAATTATAGAAGATGCCGGGAGACCTTTGGCGCTGGCAGGCTCTGGAGATGAAAGAATCCTCACCGCTGGGCTTCAATGCTGGCTGGATGGACCCGGAGACCGCACGCTGGATACGAGGAGCTCACCTCGTGTTACCGGCGTGTGACGTCAGCAGATGTTAAAGCTGGAAACTCTGCACCAAAGTTGGACTTGTAATAGCTGGACCGGACAAATGCTGGACTGGATACACTGTAGTTTAACAGTTTACAGAAGGTAACTAGCCGTCAATAGTGGACACAGTTCATAAATAGCGTTTGTGCCAGTGGCTATGTATACAGGACTAGACGCATTTCAGGGTTATGTAATGTAACCCTTTCCTCAGTAGTCAGTACTGAGGAAAGGGTTACATTACATAACCCTGAAATGTGTCTAAGCTCTTCCTACTGCTCGTTTCTGTTTTTGGTTCGCTCTTTCTGCAACTGAGGTATAGTTGCATCCCCTAGTTTGACCTTGGTATGTATTATTAATTGTGAGCTGCACATACATTTTTTTTCTTTTAGATTTGCAAATTACTTCTATTAAAAAATCTTAATCCTTCCTGTACTTATTAGCTGCTGAATACTACTGTGGAAATTCTTTTCCGTTTGAAACACAGAGCTCTCTGCTGAATCACAAGCACAGTGCTCTCTGCTGACATTTCTGTCCATTTTAGGAACTGTCCAGAGTAAAAGGAAATCCCCATAGCAAACATACGCTGTTCTGGACAGTTCCTAAAATGGACAGAGGTGTCAGCAGAGAGCACCGTGCTCGTGATGTCAGCAGACAGCTTTGTGTTTCAAAAAGAAAAGAATTTCCGCTGTAGTATTCAGCAGCTAATAAGTACAGGAAGGATTAAGATTTTTTAATAGAAGTCATTTAGAAATCAATTTACCTTTCTGGCACCAGTTGATTTAAAAAAAAAAAAAGTTTTTCACCGGAGTACCCCTTTAACCCCTTAAGGACTCAGGGTTTTTCCGTTTTTGCACTTTCGTTTTTTCCTCCTTACCTTTAAAAAATCATAACCCTTTCAATTTTCCACCTAAAAATCCATATTATGGCTTATTTTTTGCGTCGCCAATTCTACTTTGCAGTGACATTAGTAATTTTACCCAAAAATGCACGGCGAAACGGAAAAAAAAATCATTGTGCGACAAAATCGAAAAAAAAACGCCATTTTGTAATTTTTGGGGGCTTCCGTTTCTACGCAGTGCATATTTCGGTAAAAATTACACCTTATCATTATTCTGTAGGTCCATACGGTTAAAATGATACCCTACTTATATAGGTTTGATTTTGTCGCACTTCTGGAAAAAATCATAACTACATGCAGGAAAATTTATACGTTTAAAAATGTCATCTTCTGACCCCTATAACTTTTTTATTTTTCCACGTACGGGGCGGTATGAGGACTCATTTTTTGCGCCGTGATCTGAAGTTTTTATTGGTATGATTTTTGTTTTGATATGACTTTTTGATCACTTTTTATTCATTTTTTAATGTTATAAAAAGTTACCAAAATACGCTTTTTTGGACTTGGGAATTTTTTTGCGCGTACGCCATTGACCGTACAGCTTAATTAATGATATATTTTTATAGTTCGGACATTTACGCACGCGGCGATACCACATATGTTTATTTTTATTTTTTTTTACACTGTTTTATTTTTCTTATGGGAAAAGGGGGGTGATTCAAACTTTTATTAGGGAAGGGGTTAAATGACCTTTATTAACACTTTTTTTTTACTTTTTTTTTGCAGTGTTATAGGTCCCATAGGGACCTATAACACTGCACACACTGATCTCCTATGCTGATCACTGGCGTGCATTAACACGCCTGTGATCAGCATTATCGGCGCTTGACTGCTCCTGCCTGGATCTCAGGCACGGAGCAGTCATTCGTCGATCGGACACCGAGGAGGCAGGTAAGAGCCCTCCCGGTGTCCGATCAGCTGTTCGGGACGCCGCGATTTCACCGCGGCGGTCCCGAACAGCCCGACTGAGCAGCCGGGATACTTTCAGTTTCACTTTAGAAGCGGCGGTCAGCTTTGACCGCCGCTTCTAAAGGGTTAATACCGCACATCGCCGCGATCGGCGATGTGTGGTATTAGCCGCGGGTCCCGGCCGTTGATTAGCGCCGGGACCCACGCGATATGATGCGGGATCGCGGCGCGATCCCGCTTCATATCGCGGGAGCCGGCGCAGGACGTAAATATACGTCCTGCGTCGTTAAGGGGTTAAAGGGGTTATCCACCATAAGGTGATTTTAGTACGTACCTGGCAGACAGTAATGGACATGCTTAGGAAGGATCTGCACTTGTCTTGGGGATAAATGGCTATGTTGTGAGATTACTATAATGCTGTGGCTAGCTTGTTTGTGAACTGGGTATTACCTGTTGGAGTTTCCTTTTTCAACTACAAATCCCACAAATCCCATAGTTCATTGTTTGTAAGTGTGAGGTCCCACACATCAGCCACCCCACCTGTTGAAAGAGCTGCATTCCATTCAAAAGACCAGTATTTTCTAGCCAGGGTGCCTCCAGCTGTTGGAAAGATACAAGTCCCTGCAGAATAATCTCTCTTCCACCCAGCGGTCACTCCCCCCATTGAAGCAGGACAGGCTCCTTCTGATCACCTGACTAGTGATGTAATGTCTCGGGAAAGCTGGAAAAACCTGAGACCTGAGTCATTTTGTATGCTGTTGAAAATAAATCTTGGGGCGAAAATCACAGAAGAATTGTGAGACCGCCATGAACACAGGCACAGACACTATATTATGAACTACACTAACTTTACAGCCCCTGTAGCATAGTCACATACCCCTTTAAAAGAGTTGGTCTATTAAGTTAAACGGGCTCCATATGTGGGATGCCCTTTGATAGACCTCTTCAATTAACCAGAGAGGAGAGCTGCTATAAAGTGGCTCCCACCTTGGAGGACTCAAATGGGGAGATTTATTAAAACCTGTGCAAAGGAAAAGTTGCTGAGTTGCCCATAGCAACCAATCAGATCGCTTCTTGCAGGGGCCTTGTTAAAAATAAAAGAAGTTATCTGATTGGTTGCTATGGGCAACTGGGTAACTTTTCCTCTGGACAGGTTTTCATAAATCTCCCCCAAAAAGACCATGTGATATATGGTCACCCATTCATCAAGGTTTTTCACAGGAGGAAAGTGCAGGCATCTGCAGTGTCTTCCATGACTGCAACTTATCTCCTAAAGGAACGCCGGGTGCAGCAGGGGGATTGCAGGGTTCCCCAGTGGCAGACCCCTGTGATCAGACATCTTATTCCCTTTCCTTTGGATAGGGGATAAGATGTCTAGGGGCAGAGTACCCCTTTAAGGAGTACAGGACAAGCAGGAGCATTCACCTGTGTGACAGTACTGTTTCATGCCACTGGCGTGAAACAGTGCTGTCGCTCTGGTGAACTCTCCTGTTGGTCCTGCTCTGCTTACTGCACTTTGCTTACTGCTCTGCTTACTGCCTCAGTTCTTTTGTACCACCTGCTTGTCTCCCCCCTGTTACGATGTGAATATCACTGATCAATAAAGAAGAAGTTATGAAGATTGGGTGAGTCGCCGTCTCTTTATTCCTTAATGTATTTGTATTTGTACATCACGAACTATATAGACTGAGCACCACCCTACTTCAATACATCAAGCAACTATATAGCACATTTTCACCATTAGTACCACATTAGTGGCAGTGCCGAACAAAACCTATCTTTGTGCTGTCTGTTACTACACGGGGTTGTCTATTGTATTTCCATGAAGGATGAAACATTCACTTTCTCCCATGTTCCTCTTTGTAAACATATAGACATAATGTATGTTTTCTTAATTTGCCCCCAATATTGTGGTATAAAGAATGAACTACCAGGGTGTATCTAGAATGTTGACCTAAATGGTCTAAAAATGCAACATTACATACTTGTTTCCTCAGATTTTTTGATAAGATCTGAAAACAAGACATCGATGGATGATTTTATTCTACTGGGCTTCTCCAAGGAACCATTGATCTGTTCATTCCTAATGGCTGCAGCTTACATCATGGTTCTTCTAGTCAATCTGTCTGTGTTCAGTATTATCAAGATAAATAGCCACCTACAGACTCCAATGTACTTTTTTTTGTGTTGCTTGTCCATTTTAGACATCTGTTACTCTACCGTCACCCTCCCGGCTATGCTGGTCAATGCCATCACCGGGAAAAGAAGGATATCCTTCAGCAGATGCTTCACTCAGCTCTATTTCTTCATCTTTGTTGGAGGATCTGAATGTCTTCTTCTGGCTGCCATGGCCTATGACCGATATGTAGCCATATGTAACCCCCTCCACTATATCCTCATTATGAACAAAAGGTTCTGCTCCTACGTCGTGGCAGGATGTGTCCTCCTCGGCTTGGTGAACTCCATGTTTCACACCTTGTTGACTTTAAGACTTAGGTTTTGTGGAGCTCGTAATATAAACAATTTCCTCTGCGATGTTCTCCCAATGTTGGAAGCTGCTTGTAGCGACATATCCAGTAGTCAGATATTCATACGTGTAGACACGGTGGTGCTTGGAGTATCTACGTTTTTAGTTGTGGTGAACTCTTACATACGCATCGTTTCCACCATATTGAAAATTCGCTCCTCGGAGGGACGGCAGAAGGTCTTCTCCACGTGCTCCTCTCATCTCATTGTTATCATCGTTTTTTACATTACGGGTATTTTCAGCTACAACGGTCCCAAGTCTGGAGGATCTTTTACAGCCGTCCAAGTGTCTCCTATTCTCAACAGCGTACTACCACCACTGCTGAACCCGATTATATACTGCTTGAGAAACAATGAGATAAAGAGAGCCCTAAAAAAAGCAATTGTTGGTATATAGAAACTAGAAGAAATACATAAGACTTGAAGTTCTTGCATTGAATTGCATAGACTTCCTTGAGTCATCGTCTTCTCTCAAAGGGGTACTCCGCTCATAGACATGTTATCATCTTATCCCCTATACAAAGGAAACATCCGGTGCACGGAGTGAACTTCGCTCCGTGCCGGATGACTGGTAATGTGGGGCAGAGGCTCGTGATGTCATGGCCGTGCCCCACTTGTGACGTCCCAGCTATGCCCCTTCAAAGCAAGTCTATGGGAGGGGTCGTGAGGGATGTCACGCTCCTCCCATAGACTTGCATTGAGGGTGTGTGGCTATGACGTCACGAGCCTTCCGATGCTCTAAATGAATGTCAGGTGCAGCAGGGAGATCGTGGGGGTCCCCAGCGACGGGACCCCGTGATCAGACATCTTATACCCTATCCTTTGGATAGGGGATAAGATGTCTAGCGGTAGAGTACCCCTTTAAGTTGTTGAAAATTCTATTTAGCCATAGCAAGAGGTGGAACTCCTGGACCCACCCATCAACCATCTGGCATTTATAATACAGGTCTTTGGGCCTCTTCAGTAACCAGGGCACGGGTGTGACAGTTACCCCTGCACCCCTCATGACTACATCCCTTACCATATCGGTTTCCGGGAAACTGCCTGACAACCCACATGGCTTCCATGACAGCTGCTATTCATCTTTAGACCCAGTTCTAAGCTAAAAATTCTGATGGACATCTGCCCATTTGTACGTTGGTACGTGCCTTATTGCCATATTTATGAACTATGGGGCAGATATGGTATTTAGTAGTGTGGAAAAGACAGGGAACCACCTCTGCAGGAGCCGATGAGGTGGCCATAATGGTTGGGCACAAAATAGATAAATGGGCAATATAAAATCCTATCGCTATTGTAGTAATGCCATTGATGTTTAATAAAGGTTTTTGCATTTTATTAAGCAAGTGGTTTATTATTTACCCTTTATTTTAAACCTACAATCCACAACCAAGTTCTGCAAAAGGCCGTTTTACATGGGGTGAATGTCAGCTGAATGGGGCAATTATTTTTCCATGTAAAGGCCCAATGATCAACCGACGAACAATCTAGGGAGCGTTTGTGTGGCCCTTCATTCATAGTTACATAGTTACATAGTTACATAGTTAGTACGGTCGAAAAAAGACATATGTCCATCAAGTTCAACCAGGGAATTAAGGGGTAGGGGTGTGGCGCGATATTGGGGAAGGGATGAGATTTTATATTTCTTCATAAGCATTAATCTTATTTTGTTCCAGGAATGTATCTAATCCTGTTTTAAAGCTGTTAATTGTTCCTGCTGTGACCAGTTCCTGAGGTAGACCGTTCCATAAATTCACAGTCCTCACGGTAAAGAAGGCGTGTCGCCCCTTGAGACTAAACTTTTTTTTCTCCAGACGGAGGGAGTGCCCCCTCGTCCTTTGGGGGGGTTTAACCTGGAACAGTTTTTCTCCATATTTTTTGTATGGGCCATTAATATACTTATATACGTTTATCATATCCCCCCTTAAACGTCTCTTCTCAAGACTAAACAATTGTAACTCCTTTAATCGCTCCTCATAGCTAAGATGTTCCAAGCCCCATATTAGTTTAGTCGCGCGTCTCTGCACCCTTTCCAACTCCGCAGTGTCCCTTTTATGGACAGGTGACCAAAACTGAACAGCATATTCCAGGTGAGGCCGTACCAATGCTTTATAAAGGGGGAGTATTATGTCCCTGTCCCTTGAGTCCATGCCTCTTTTGATACATGACAATATCCTGCCGGCTTTGGAAGCAGCAGCCTGACATTGCATGCTATTCTGTAGTCTGTGATCTACAAGTACACCCAGATCCTTCTCTACCAGTGACTCTGCCAGTTTAATCCCCCCTAAGACATACGATGCATGCAGGTTATTAGTACCCAGATGCATAATTACATTTATCCACATTGAACCTCATTTGCCAAGTGGATGCCCAGACACTTAGTCTATCCAAGTCATCTTGTAACTTATGCACATCCTCTATAGACTGTACTGTGCTACAAAGCTTGGTGTCATCTGCAAAGATAGAAACAGAGCTGTTAATACCATCCTCTATATCATTGATAAATAAATTAAACAACAGCGGTCCCAGTACTGAACCTTGGGGTACACCACTAATAACCGGGGACCAATCAGAGTACGAATCATTGACCACCACTCTCTGGGTACGATCCATGAGCCAGTGTTCAATCCAGTTACAAACTAAAATTTCCAAACCCAAAGACCTTAACTTACCTGTCAGACGTCTATGAGGGACAGTATCAAATGCTTTAGCAAAATCCAGAAACACTATATCCACAGCCATTCCTCTGTCAAGGCTTCTACTCACCTCTTCATAAAAGCAAATTAGATTGGTTTGACAACTTCTATCCTTAGTAAACCCATGCTGGCTATCACTTATAATACAATTATCCCCTATGTATTCCTGTATGTAATCCCTTATAAGTCCTTCAAACAATTTACCCACAATGCACGTTAAACTTACCGGTCTATAGTTTCCTGGGGAAGACCTAGAGCCCTTTTTGAAGATTGGCACCACATTCGCCTTGCGCCAGTCCCTTGGCACAATACCAGACACCAGAGAATCTCTAAATATCATGAACAGGGGTACAGATATTACTGAACTTACCTCTCTAAGAACTCTTGGGTGTAGTCCATCCGGTCCTGGGGATTTGCTTACATTTATATCACTTAACTTACCTTGTACCATCTCTACATTAAGCCAGTTCAGTACATTACATGATGTGTTACCAGCACTGACCTGTACATGATGTGTTACCAGCACTGACCTGTACATGATGTGTTACCAGCACTGACCTGGCCAATGTCAGCTCCTTCTTCCATAGTGTATACAGAACTAAAGAACCCATTCAGTAGCTCCGCCTTCTCTTGATCGCCTGTGACAACCTCCCCATTATCATTATTAAGGGGTCCTACATGCTCTGTCCTTGGTTTTTTTGCATTTATATATCTAAAAAAATATTTAGGATTAGTTTTGCTTTCTTTGGCCACCTGTCTCTCATTTTGAATTTTTGCTGTTTTTATTACATTTTTACAGATTTTATTAAGCTCCTTGTACTGTTTAAATGTTATCGCTGACCCATCAGATTTGTATTTTTTGAAGGCTATTTTTTTGCTGTTTATTGCTCTTTTAACATCATGTGTCAGCCATGTAGGATTTAGTTTCAATCGTTTATATTTGTTCCCCTTTGGTATATATTTAGCTGTATAGTTATTTAGAGTTAATTTAAAGATGTCCCATTTACCTTCTGTATCAGTATTTGAGAACACCTCCCCCCAGTCTATGTCCTGTAGTGCAGCCCTCAGCCCAGGGAAATTTGCCTTTTTAAAGTTATATGTTTTTGCCTTCCCCGCCTGTCTTTGTTTTCTACATTTTAAGTCAAAAGTAACTATATTGTGGTCGCTATTACCAAGGTTTTCCCGCACAGTTACATTACCAACCAGCTCTGCGTTGTTGGAAATGATCAGATCCAACAAGGCATCACTTCTTGTTGGGTCCTCCACAAACTGGCCCATAAAATTATCCTGCAATAAATTTAGGAATTGTCGCCCCTTTGTAGTTTTAGCCAACCCCGGACCCCAATCTATATCTGGATAGTTAAAATCTCCCATTATTACCACTGTACCTGCCCGGGCGGCCCTCTCTATTTGTTTATGAAGCCGAACTTCTATCTCTTCAGTGATATTAGGGGGTCTGTAGATTACCCCAAATATTATTTTTTCAGTATTTCCCTCCTTTTGTAATTCTACCCACAATGATTCCACATCCTCAGAATCATCACACACTATGGCATCGTTCACACTGACTTTCATACCACTTCTTACATACAGACAGACTCCACCACCTTTTCTGTTCGTTCTGTCCTTGCGAAACAATGTAAACCCCTGCAGATTGACAGCCCAGTCATGCGAGGAGTCCAGCCATGTCTCAGTGACCCCAACTATATCAATATGTTCCTCCAGTATCAAGGCCTCAAGCTCCCCCATTTTATTTTCTAGGCTTCTGGCATTTGTGAACATACACTTTACATTTCCATCCTTTATGTTATTGGGGTTAATGGGATTCAAGGGTGTAAGTTTTATTTTCCTATGAAGCCTATTCCTATTAACTATTCTAACCCCTCCCTCCGCTCCACCCCCAGGTACATTTATAATTCCCACCTCTCTATCTACACTATCTTCCCCCTCTTTGCTGTAGGTTCCCTCCCCCCAAGTCCCTAGTTTAAACACTCCTCCACCCTTCTAGCCATCTTCTCCCCAAGCAAAGCTGCACCCTCCCCATTGAGGTGCAGCCCGTCCCTACGGTAGAGCCGGTAACCGACAGCGAAGTCAGCCCAGTTCTCCATGAACCCAAACCCTTCCTTCCTACACCAGCTTCTGAGCCACTTGTTTACCTCCCTGATCTCCCGCTGCCTCTCTGGTGCGGCTCGTGGTACTGGTAGTATTTCAGAAAAGACTACCTTGGAGGTCCTTGCCTTAAGCTTGCGGCCTAAGTCCCTGAAATCATTTTTAAGGACACTCCACCTACCTCTTACTTTGTCATTGGTGCCAATATGTACCATGACTGCTGGGTCCTCTCCAGCCCCGCCCAACAACCTGTCAACCCGATCCGTGATGTGCCGAACTCGTGCGCCAGGCAGACAGCACACTGTTCGGCGATCCCGGTCTTTGTGACAGATTGCCCTGTCTGTCCCCCTAATAATTGAGTCCCCCACCACTAGTACCTGTCTGGCCTGCCCTGTACTCCTCCCTCCCTCCTTACTGGAGCAGACACCCCCCTGGCGGTCAGAGGCGGTATCCTGCTGCAGTTCTGCTAGCTCTGTAATGGCATCCCCCTCATCTGCCAAGCGGGCAAACTTGTTGGGGTGTGCCAGTTCAGGACTAGCCTCCCTGACACTTTTTCCCCTACCCCTCTTTCTAACTGTAACCCAGCTAACTGCCTGACTGTCCTGCAACTCCGTCCCACTGTCCTCCCCCACCTCTATTCCCGAGAGTGCCTGCTCAGTGAGCAGGAGACTCCTCTCCATGTTGTTAATGCTTCTCATTGTTGCCAGTCGCCCCTCTAGATGCAGGATCTGGGCTTCCAAACGGACAACTAGCACATATCTCGCACAACAATATGCACCCTCAAACTGTTGTTCAAGGATTGCATACATTGAACAGGATGTACATTGGACTGCATTTTCCAACATGGAGGCCATCTAATTATGGGGATTTCACAAAAAAAAACAGACAGTCAAAATGACACTTAAAATTTTTTGTAGACCTTGTGGGTTCAAAAATGAAAACTCACAGCGATCTCAACCTCCTGCTTTCAAACTCCAGTTTTTGAAACTCCTCTTTCACGCCCCCTCTTACACAGCAACACTCAAAAAGAGCAAGCTCTCAATAAGAGTCCCAAGCTAAGATTTATACACCTGTGCCCAATCTACTCCTCCTCCCCCTAGAGGTGGAACAGAGAAAAAAAAAAAAAAAAAAAAATTAAAAAGGGTGTTTAAACTCTAACAGTTATCCCACTATGTGCAAAAGAGAAAAACTTACCCAAAATAAGAATGTGGGCTATAGGCAGTCGCACCCACTCCACAGATTCACTCCGCACAACAGATAATCACAGTTTTTGAAACTCCTCTTTCATTCCCAACAGTAGAGCCATGAAAATGGTTTTATATCAAGCTGCCATCTACTAATGTAAAATGGAGTAAATCAATATAACTCAAGGAGACATCAGAGGCCCCAGAGCTAAAGTTCGTGTCATCATAACAAACTCTTATAGGGCTGCACAATTTGAGGAAAATGTGGATATAAATATTGTGATTTCGATATGCGATTGCGATATAATAACCAAATGGTGAAATTCCCTCCATTTCATGTCCAGTTCCCCTATTTCATATAGCCTCCCCCATTTCATGTTCATTGACTAAACACAAACTGCTGTTAGTAGCCAGGACCTGCTGTGCATGATGCGAGCACCGGTCCGTTGCTCGCATCATGTACAGAACGAAGTGACTTACTTTGACCCATTAAGGACAATGAACGTAAATGTACGTCCTGATGCATTAGTACTTAACGCACCAGGACGTACATTTACGTCCGGTACATGATGCGAGCACCGGACTGGTGCTCGCATCATGCACTGCAGGTCCCGGCTGCTAACAGCAGCCGGGACCTGCCGTGCATGATGCGAGTACTGGCCCGGTGCTCACGTCATGTACAGGGTGTAAATGTACATCCTGGTGCGTTAAGTACTAATGCATCAGGACGTACATTTACGTCCATTGTCCTTAATGGGTCAAAGTCACTTTGTCCTAGCACCAGGGACCCGCGGGTAAAGGTGGATATCAGTGATCAAGCTGATGAGAACGGAGACCCCTCACAACCGGTGATTGGCTGAGCGGGCCAACAGGCCCCAGGTTTCACTAACAGCACTTTCAATAGGCAGCACATGTGGACCATGAACTTGTGGCTCCAAAACACGCTTATAAGTCCTGATTTACTATGAGTGGAGCGTCGTTTTCTTTGTGTTTTTTTTTTCTTTTTTCTGACAGGTATTTTCTTATGGTATTATTAAGTTATGTTATGCAATTTTTTTTAAATAACTGTTCTAAACTGAAATGCACCACATTTTATGTGAGAATGGGGTGTCCCAGCACCAAAGGCTGTCCTGTGGGCTGTGGATCTCCTCGGGCATGCCTGCGGCCCACTGTGAAAATGTTTCTTATGTTTTCATATGTCCAGCACTTTATAATATCTACTGCATTCACTTTGTATTATGTAACTTATGCATTTTACCTTTAAGGGCAAGAGAAGCAGTGTAAACTAGGTGACCCTGTCTGCCCAATGGGAACCCCTAAATTGGTCAGTATATAGAGTAGTGGGGGAGGAGTTGCCCCAGCTTTCATTCAGAGTTCAGTTTTAGTCTGAGCTCCAGGGTAGAAAGGAGGTGAAGTCGTGTGTGGAGAAATCCTGAGGGAATCCTAAGAAAATCTCTTCTCAGGTCAGTCCCGCTATTCTGCAAGTGTTCCCCCCGAGCAGCAGAAATTCAGAACCCTAGCCAGCATGGGAAATCTACAGTCTCTAATCTCAAATCAGTATTATTCAAGTGAAAAGCACCATCAGCCCCAGCAAGGCAACAGGGCTCCCAAAGGGTGCACGGCATCCCTTCTACTCTGCTCCGTTCTGTGTGTAATCATCTCTGCCCCTGCTCAGTAAAAGGCAGTTATCCATAATCGGATGTCAGTGTGTTCATTTACTCCCTGTGTCTTGCCCAGGAGAAGCTGTCTCCACCTCAGATTGTGTATTGGTTAACGTTGCCCTGGCGTCACAAAGTTATATGAATTCCTTGCACCCCTGTATCACCACAGGAACATTAGTAGATATGTTGTAATTTTTTTAAACTGCCAGAGACGTTCCCCTTTTCAGTGACCACACCCCCTTTTCACAGCGACCAGGCCCCTTTTTTGGGTTTGGGGATGAAAATGGAGTGACGGTCGGGTTTGAAGGATTTTTTGGCCGCAGATTTAACTGCTAAATTTTCAGCCACAACATCTTAGAAAAATCATTGGTAAATGACCCCCATTTCTACCAACTGCAAAGGTAAAAATAAAATGAATATACTGTATGATGCAAACCTTTTCAGATGAATAATAAACAGTGTCCCAAAGCCTTTACCTTAACTCCTCCGAGGACTTCTGCAGATTACCCGAGAGTCTTCAAATCTGCAGTGAGTCGTTGCGATCTCCTTTATATAGGACAAGGTTCTCCGCTCTCTTGTATATGGAAGATGGCAACATAAGTGTGCTGTCCGTATGTTGGACAATCATCTGGTAGAGGAACATCTTCTCTACCCATAGGGGAAATCTGTCCGGCACAATTTGGAAAGCATTGTTCTCTTATGAGTAGATATTAGGTGGACAAGGCTCTTCAGAACCCAGTAAGTATTATCTATCCTAGGAAGTTGGACAAAAACACACAAAGAGCGCTCCGTAGTGCAATGAAAAGATGGTAAGGTTCCGCAATGTAGTTATTGGAAGTGCTTACCTAGATTGGTTGTGCTGTCAGGCAGGCACAACACTGGTGAGAGTATGGATATATATATCCCAAATACAGCCGATCCCATCCACCAGGGAACTGGTGTCCAACAGTATACGCGAAAGCCTCCAAACCACTCAGAGACTCATCCGGCGCAGATCAGGAAAAGGCAATACCGCTGGTACGGCAGTATAGGACCCAGTAAGGTACGATTAATGTAAATTTATTTAAGAACAACGCGTTTCAACGCCAGAGCAGGCGTCTTCCTCAGGTTCATATGTATGAACCTGAGGAAGACGCCTGCTCTGGCGTTGAAACGCGTTGTTCTTAAATAAATTTACATTAATCGTACCTTACTTGGTCCTATACTGCCGTACCAGCGGTATTGCCTTTTCCTGATCTGCGCCGGATGAGTCCCTGAGTGGTTTGGAGGCTTTCGGGGTAGAAGTTGGGGAAGTGCCAATGGGCTTAGATTGCTGTATAGAGTCCTCTCATTCTGGTCACCAATGTTGTGTTCTCCTCCGTGTTTATTAAAGGGGTACTCCGTTGGAAAACTATTTTTATTTTTTAATCAACTGGTGCCAAAAAGTTTGTAAATTTCTTCTATTTAAAAACTTAAACCTTCCAGTACTTATCAGCTGCTGTATGCTCCACAGGAAGTTCTTTTCTTTTTGAATTTATTTCCAGTCTGACCACAGTGCTCTCTGCTGACACCTCTGTCCATGTCAGAAACTGTCCAGAGCAGGATAAATTTGCTATGGGGATTTGCTCCTGCTCTGGACAGTTCTCTGGACAGTCCCCCTCACTCTTCTCTCAGCCCGCAATAAATCTTCTCTCTCTCGCCCATCCTCTCTCTGTTCCACAAACTAACGATTTTCTGCACCTGCCTGCCTGACAGTTAAATCATACTTTACGGTGATGTTGGTCCGGCAGCATGATGTTTAATACTCCCGGGCAATCTATGCAGCCTGAAAGTAGTGCTATCAGGAGATAGTAACATAGTAACATTGCTCTGCCTGCTGCAATAAAGTTAGCCAGCATCCGATGCACCAGCCCATCTGGTTGATAATGTGTTTGTTTACGCCATCCACTCCTCATTCGCTCCGGTGGGCATGCTCCCTGTTTCGCTGAGACTTAGTCTACAGGTTAGACCTGGTTAACCAGCATGCTATCTTCAACTGTATCATTAAAGGAGATCTGCAGTGTTAGACACTTATCCTCTATCGGCAGGATGTGTCTGATCGCGGGGCGTCCGGTCACTAGGACCACCGCAATCTCCCATACGGGGACCCGGCATTGCCGCTGCTGTGCCCAGCTAATGCGCGTGTTGCCGACCTCACTGAGATTGACAACACCCCCCCTCCATACAGCTCTGAGGGACAGGCGGGGATACACGAACGCTGCATCTCCGCCTCTCCCATAGAAATACAGTGGTCCCTCAAGTTACAATATTAATTGGTTCCAGGACGACTATTGTATGTTGAAACCATCGTATGTTGGGACCATAACTCTATGGAAACCTGGTAATTGGTTCTGAAGCCACCAAAATGTCATCCGAAAATAGGAAAAAGTGAGGATTAAAGATAAATAAGTAGATACCTAATATAGATAAAGCAAATCCTTACATATAAAATTAATAAAGATCTGCTGGAAGCTGTAATCACTGTCTATTTCAGTGTTTCCCAACCAGGGTGCCTCCAGCTGTTGCAAAACTACAACTCCCAGCATGCCCAGACAGCCAAAGGCTGTCCGGGCATGCTGGGAGTTGTAGTTTTGCAACAGCTTGAGGCACCCTAGTTGGAAAACACTGGTCTATGTAGAGGACAGGAGCTTCTTCAGGGTCCTGTACAGTACACGCAATGTCCTAAAAGAGTAAAATGGAGCCACCCTTACTTGGTGTCCAAAGGAGCAGCTAACCCTGGCACAGGTTAAAAGTAGAACAGAACATGTAGTACCTCCCTGTACTGTAGGGGGCGCTACCAGACAGGAATTCAGTGCATGCACTTTAGGAATACAGGTGTTTTACCAGTGAATGCCCATTCTGATTGGTCGGTTCTTCCAGCCACTGACACGTTTCACAGATCTGGACTGTCCGGAGTATTGTATGTTGAGTCTGGTTTCAAGTTACAATGGTCCAGAAAAGACCATTGTATGTTGAAACTTTTGTATGTTGAGGCCATTGTAAGTTGAGGGATCACTGTACATGGAGGGGGCATGCTGCTGCCGACACTCCTCCTGCACTAGAGAGCCGGGGCCCCATACAGGAGATCACTGGGGGTCCCGGACCCCCACAATCAGACACTTATCCCCTATCCTATGGATAGGGGATAAGTGTCTTACATTGCAGATCTCCTTGTGTAAGCTTGAAATCTGTCTAGATTTCTATTCGTTTTTAGAGACATGTTAATGGGATTTCTTTCTATTTTACCACAATGTAATAAAGTTTTAACCTTTATTTTTATTTTTTTTATTTTTTTACCTTCCAGCATCTTATATAAAGTGATCACAAGCTGAGTGTTTGGGATCGTCATTGAAACACTTCAGACAGGAGACTCCAGAGCAATGATGATGCTAAAATGGTGGTGAAAGCTGATGGGGGATCATAAGCCTGAATCTTCCAAAGCCAAGAAGAAAATCCAACATTTCCTGCATCCTTAGCTCTAATGAACTATTAGGCTTAAAGGGGTTCTCCACCATAAGGTGATTTTAATACGTACCTGGCAGACAGTAATGGACATGCTTAGGAAGGATCTGCACTTGTCTTGGGGATAAATGGCTATGTTGTGAGATTACATAACACTGTGGTTAGCTTTTTGTGAACTGGTATTTCCTGTTTGAGTTTTCTTTTTTTTTTTTTACTACAAATCCCATAATTCCATTTTCCTCCCTCCCACACATCAGCCACCCCACCCATTGAAACATAAATTAACTGCATCCATTCAAAAGACCTGTGGTTTTCAATCAGGGTGCCTCTAGCTGTTGCATTAGTTGCAGATTGATCCCTTTACCCATTGAAGCAGACAGGCTCCCTGAGATCAGCTGACTAGTGAGTCAGGTCTCGGCCACATTGCAAGCTGGGAAAAATCTGTCAAAATGACAGCAGTCATTTTGTATGCAGTTAAAAATAAATATTGGGGTGAAAATCACAGAAGAATTGTGAAAAAAAACGTCACACGCAGGTACAGACACTATATTATGAACTACACAAACTTTACAGCCCCTGTAGCATAGTCAAATAAAAAAAAATCCCGGAATACCCCTTTAATGCCACTGGTTTGCATGAGAAGGTCAGATAATACAGCATCCATCCTTTGCACTGTTTTTAATATATCTTCTAGCGATATCTTCCCTACGTAATGATCTGCTTTTTTTTTTTTTTTTTTTTACACGGATGGTTTATTATTCACTTAAAGAAAACCTGTTATGATCATGATAAATTTTTTAATCCTTGAAGTTCATTCCCCATCATAATAAACCACCCCTTCCTTTATTTTTAAGTTGATATTGCTCTATGATCTGCTCAGTCTCAGTGAGCTCCACAGGCTGGGAAGGGTATAGTTACCCAGCAGGCGTGACATCATCTGAAGCCCAGCTGGGGAGAACGTCCCCCCTCACTCTGCTATGCTGCTCTGAACATACAGCCTAGGACAGTGTGTGATAAGCTGTGATTGGCACAGAACCTTTCAAACTCCCCCCATCTGTAAACTCTAGAGCGAAGTTTATACGGCAGAATTTCTGTGTGGATTTTAACATGGAAATCCTCATGGAAATTCTGCATTTGTTTATAGCTTATTGTCTTCAATGGGACTCTGCAGTTCCATTTACATTGTAGAATTTGTGCTGATGTTCCGCAGCTAAAATTCCACATTCTGCGTTCCGCAAAAATATAAGTCATGTGTTATATATTTGCGGAATTCAGATGCAGAAGCCTATGAAGTCAATGGGACTTTCTTTTTGTGCAGAATTTGTGCTCGAGTCGCGCAGATTCAGCTCGTAATTTAAATTTATTCAATGAATGAAAGCACTTTTTAAAAGTGCTCTGTGTATTCACTCCGAATTCACGTGGAAATTCTCTGAATGAATTTTGCAGAAATTCTGCATAGATGTGGAAAGATGCAAAATTCCGGCCAAATGAATGTGGACGCAATACGGAATTTCTGCCGTCTGAACAGAGATTTAATGAACTCTACAGTGTGCTCAGATTTGCCCAGCAGCTACAAAAGGGAGCTGACATATCAAGCCAAATGTTTAGCACAAACTTTAGCACTATGCACTGAAGGCATCATGACTTTATCCATAGGTAAAGTGAAAGTGAGTACGGCACTACCGCGTACCTTTGTTTGCGGGATATAGTAGTGTATATTGGGTTCCATGCCTGACGCAGGATATTATAGCTGGTCACCATGCTCAATCCTCCAGAATCCAGAGACAAAAATCCAAGCTGGAATGAAAAGTTGAGGAGGCACTGGTGTTGCTGTTTCATGAGTTTCATTCTATCAGGTCAGTGATACAACAATGGCCGACGGGCCGTTTCTCGCTCAAATGCGCTTAATCATGGCCATTGGATGGGCATAACACTGATTAGTGATAACGGCAATTTACTCCTAAGGTCTGCCAGAAGAAAGACCATAGAAGAAGATTTCACGAGCCAACTGGGAGAAGGTAGGTAGAGCTCTGGCCACCATGTTTACTCATCAGACACCCACAATCGCATTGTTGGTGGTCCAACAAGGCCTGTGAAAAATGAAAGAAGCGATCTGATTGGTTGCTAAGGACAACTGCACCACTCTTCCTCTACTCCGTTTTTGATAAATCTCCCCCATGGGCCATAAACTCTTTGGGGGAGATTTATCAAAACTTGTCCAGAGGAAATGTTGCTGAGTTGGCCATAGCAACCAACCAGGTCGCTTCTTTCATTTTTGATAAGGCCTCTGAAAAATGAAAGAAGTGATCTGATTGGTTGCTATGGCAACTGGGCAACTTTTCCTCTGGACAGGTTTTGATAAACCTCCCCCTTTGGGTCTCATTCTGGGGAGGTGGACCCAAGGCTGCTCGGTCTCATACTCTGATCCTGCCTCCTGATAACAACCAATAGCCTGAGGTAAAACACAAGTCCAGCCCCAGAGGACACTCCTGGTAATGTAGATCTAAATGTCCAACCCAGAGTCCAAATCCAAGAAGTTGTGAAATCATGATACTTGAGGAATCATCTAAAATGGACAGGGAGTTTTTTTCTGATTCTTAGAGATACATTTTATGCAAAACTCTTGATCCTAAAGGAGTGGATGGGGGAAGACTCCCCTGAAATTGGGGTATGGAAACAAACAATGGAGAAAGTTAGAGGATTCAAATTGTATTGGTCAAAGGCCTCTAATAATAGTCAGATGGGATATAAGATGGTCTGGAATAAATGGTAAAGGATGTTTTTTATTTCTTTTTTTCCCGATCAGCTGGGTTGGGTTTGCAAATGTGGGAATTTTTTATTGTTATAAATAAGAGGAAATACATTTGTAATGTTTATACAACATACCTTAAAGGGGTTATCCAGGAAAAAAAACTTTTTTTATATATATATCAACTGGCACCAGAAAGTTAAACAGATTTGTAAATTACTTCTGTTAAGAAATTTTAATCCTTTCAGTACTTATGAGCTGCTGAAGTTGAGTTGTTATTTTCTGTCTAAGTGCTCTCTGATGACACCTGTCTCGGGAACTGTCTAGAGTAGAAGCAAATCCTCATAGCAAACCTCTTCTACTCTGTGCAGTTCCCGAGACAGACAGAGGTGTCAGCAGAGAGCACTGTTGCCAGACAGAAAAGAAAAACTTAACTTCAGCAGATGATAAGTACTGGAAGGATTACGATTTTTTTTTATAAAAGTAATTTACAAATCTGTTTAACTTTTTGGAGCCAGTTGAAAAAAAGAAAAAGAAAAGAACAGCAGAAACTATAAAGAACCTTCTCTAAATAATTCATGTTATCTCCATTTTCTTTCCTCAGGTTTCAGAAAGTGAACTAGATGGAAATAGAAAACAAAACATTGCTGAATGATTTTATTCTACTTGGATTCCTGGAAGGACGAGTTGTTTGTATTATTTTGATCGTGATCGTTTACATAATAATCGTTTTAGGAAATTTTACCGTGTTTAGCATCATCCAGGTGGACAGTCATCTCCAGACGCCCATGTATTTCTTCTTGAGTTGTCTATCGTTATTAGACGTCTGTTACTCTACCGTCACCCTCCCGGCTATGCTGGCCAACGCTATCACCGGAAACAGGAGGATATCCTTCCATAGCTGTTTCACACAACTCTATTTCTTTGTCTCTTTAGGAGGATCCGAATGTCTTCTTCTGGGTGCCATGGCGTATGACCGATATGTAGCCATATGTAACCCCCTTCATTACCATTCAGTTATGAATAAGAGGTTCTGCTCAGGCTTTGTTGCCGGGTGCTTGGCCTGTGGGTGGTTGAATTCCGTGTTCCACACCTTGATGACCATGAAGCTGACCTTCTGTGGAGATCATCACATCAACCATTTCTTCTGTGACGTCCTTCCGATGTTGGAAGCAGCTTGTAGTGACATAGACAGTATCAAACTGTGGTTACATGTGGTGGCCATATTTATAGGGATGTCTCCTTTCCTACTTGTGATGGTTTCCTACATACGTATCATTGCCACCATCCTGAGAATCCGCTCCTCAGAAAAAAGGAAAAAAGTGTTTTCCACGTGTTCCTCTCACCTCATGGTTGTTACAATTTTTTATTTTACAGGTATCTTCACCTACAATGGTCCTAGTTCTGGAGATTCCTTCATCCTTGTCCAAATTTCGTCTGTTCTCTATGGTATACTGTCCCCATTGTTAAACCCTGTTATCTACTGTTTGAGAAACAAAGAGGTGAAAAAAGCCTTGAAGAAAGCAATGACTAGACCATAGACTGCGGTGATGATGGTGATAAAACTATACCGCTAAAAGTCGACCGGGTGGAGTGGGGGTTTGGGGGGAGTACATAATACGTGGATTTTAAGAAATGTAATTCCATTATACTTAAAGGGGTACTCCACTGGAAAACATATTTTTCCTTAAATCAACTGGTGCCAGAAATCTAAACAGATTTGTAACTTAGAAAAAATTGATTGGGAGATCTACATAAAACAGAATCCTAAACCGAGGATACTGTGATACACATTACCCTATGTGCCCAGGACAAAAGAGAAAAAAATTCAGATTAAAAAACAGTCCTGCTAGGTTAAGGATATGAAAATGATAATGGAATCAAAGAAAGAAAAGACAAAGGAAATATGTCCAATAGAATAAATTACAATTTATTTAAAATATACTAAGATGTCTTCTGAAGGGCCCTTGCATCAGACATAAATTGAAAATAAAGTAATACAAAAGGTGTGCTAAAAATGATAATAATAATGTGCAGATAAATAAAATTGCTTGCAGAAATGAATTCCCCATTTGGCATACAGTCTTACTGGGAGGGCTTAGAGACTCTCCACTTGGTATTAGTGTATTGTACTGATACAGTAATGGGATGATGATTTTCTCCGCACTATGATATTATACATTGATATGACGTTAATCCAATGTGATGGCTTGGGCGGCGCTGTGCCGTGTTAGAAACTGAAAGTAAAGTTTAGTGGGTGCCGGCATGTGTGCTCATTAGCGCTTCAGTACCCCTATTTCCGTCCCACTGTACCCTGACAGCGCAGGGCTATGTGCAGTTGTGTCTTTGAGTGGGATGGGGATTAGGTAAACGTGCCAGGAAGGTGCGCTATGCCGCGCTGGAGTCCCCCTGATGCTCTCCCACTTTTCCCTTCATTACCATGTTGGCACAAGGATAATGTGGTATAGGTTCCAAGTGGGGTAGGGGGTTGGCACCAGGTGCCTCTTACCGTCATCGGGTAAGTCTCCTCGGGATGCACTTCAGTGTTGACTGGTCAGTGGAGTAGATGAAGTCTGTGGAGCGTGCGCTCTGCTTCTCTGTTTGCGGTGGAGATTAGAGTGATGCAAATCCTCACCATTACCATTACTAGCTATTGAAAAAGGGAACCTGGTTCCCCGAAACGCGTCTAGAAAATTGCACCCCATCTTTGGCAAAACCGGAGGATTCGCATCACTCTAATCTCCACCACAAACAGAGAAGCAGAGCGCATGCTCCACAGACTTCATCTACTCCGCTGACCAGCCAGCACTCCATTTCCATATTTCTATGTTGTTTCTAATGTGTTATAGTAAACATGACCCAATAAAGCAGTACTGCAGCCTATTAGATTGGAAAATGGAAAAAGGTGGGTGATTTAAAATTTTATTTATATAAACATAAATTTTTTATGAATAAAGTCCCCCATAAGGGACTGTATAAGTAGACTAAACTGGTGCCACAGAGGTAAGTGGGAATTCTCCTCCCCCCACTACCGGCATTTCTCACATTTTTGGATGCCCTGATTGGCTTTGGTCACTTCATCTAAAGAGTTAATGACGGATATCAGTGTGGCCGCTATTGTCCGGTATTAGTGGTGAGTAATGGCTGCTAATAGCAGCCTTTACTCACCAGGTATGAAACATGCTTAGCTTGTGAGCATGCCTCACTTAGGCTCCGGTATACAGCACTTTGGAAAAGTATGCAACTTTATTGGAATCCATACAGATAAACGTATACCCACTTCACATCACAGGTTCAATCTTGATGCGTTTCAAGCATATGTGCTCGAAACGCGTCAAGATTGAACCTGTGATGTGGGTGTACATTCATCTGTATGGATTCCAATTGAGCCGCGGACTTTCCCAAAGTGCTGGATAATTGTTCTTTGTTGTCGTAAATTTAAAATACAGATTTAACCCCTACAGGACCCATGACGTAATGGTACATCCCGACACCCTGGGTCTTAAGGACCAGGGACGTACATTTACGTCATGGGCCGTTCTGGTCCCCACAGTGCGCCGGGCGGGGATCAGAGCGGGATGCCTGCTGAAATCATTCAGCAGGCATCCCGTGCAAAAACACTACACTAACACATAATAAAGAGTAAAACACTACATATACACCCCTTACACTGTCCCCCCCCCCCAATAAAAATGAAAAATGTATTGTATGGCAGTGTTTCCAAAACGGAGCCTCCAGCTGTTGCAAAACAACAACTCCCAGCATTTCCGGACAGCCACTGACTGTCCAGGCATGCTGGGAATTTAGCAACAGCTGGAGGCACCCTGTTTGGGAATCAGTGGCGTAGAATACCCCTATGTCCACCCCTAATTTAGTCCTCAAATGCGCATGGCGCTCTCTCACTTCGGAGCCCTGTCGTATTTCAAGGAAACAGTTTAGGGCCACATATGGGGTATCTCCGTACTCGGGAGAAATTGCACTACAATTTTTTTTTCTCCTTTTACCCCTTATGAAAAGGAAAAGTTGGGGTCTACACCAGCCTGTTAGTGTAAAAAAATAAAAAAATTTACACTAACATGCTGGTGTTGCCCTTTACTTTTTATTTTCACAAGCGTTAAAAGGAAAAAAAGACCCCCAAAATTTGTAACGCAATTTCTCCTGAGTACAGAAATACCCCATATGTGGGCGAAAATGCTCTGCGGGCGCACAACAAGGCTCAGGAGTGAGAGCGCACTATGTACATTTGAGGCCTAAATTGGTGCTTTGCACAGGGGTGGCTGATTTTACAGCGGTTCTGACATAAACGCAAAAAAATAAATACCCATGTGACCGCATTTTGGAAACTAAACCCCTCAAGGAATGTAACAAGGGGTGCAGTGATCATTTACGCCCCACAGGTGTCTGACAGGTTTTTGGAACAGTGGTCCGTGAAAATGAAAAATTTAATTTTTCATTTGCACAGCCCACTGTTCCAAAGATCTGTCAAACGCTAGTGGGGTGTAAATACTCACTGCACCCCTTATTAAATTCTGTGAGGGGTGTAGTTTCCAAAATAGGGTCACATGTGGGGGTTCCACTGTTCTGGCACCACGGGGGGCTTTGTAAACGCACATGGCCCCTGACTTCCATTCCAAACAATTTTTTTCCCAAAAGCTCAATGGCGCTCCTTCTCTTCTGAGCATTGTAATGCGCCAGCAGAGCACTTGACGTCCACACATGGGGTATTTCCATACTCAGAAGAGATGGGGTTACAAATTTTGGGGGGTATTTTCTGCTAGTAACCCTTGCAAAAATGTGAAATTTGGGGGGAAACACACATTTTAGTGAAAAAATTAAAAAAAATGTTTAACATATGCAAAAGTCGTGAAACCCCTGTGGAGTATGAAGTATTCCTTGTTATGTTCCTCAAAGGGTCTAGTTTCCAAAATGGTATGCCATGTGTTTTTTTTTTTTTTGCTGTTCTGGCACCATAGGGGCTTCCTAAATGCGACATGCCCCCCGAGCAAAATTTGCTCTCAAAAAGCCAAATATGACTCCTTCTCTTCCGAGCATTGTAGTTCGCCCGTAGTGCACTTTAGGTCAACTTATGGGGTACCTACATACTCAGAAGAGATGGGGTTACAAATTTTGGGGGGTATTTTATGCTATTAACCCTTGCAAAAATTTGAAATTTGGGGGGAAACACACATTTTAGTGAAAATTTTTTGATTTTTTTTTTACATATGCAAAAGTCGTGAAACCCCTGTGGGGTATTAAAGGAGTAGTCCAGTGGTGACTGAGTGGTGAGCAACTTATCCCCTATCCTAAGGATAGGGGATAAGTTGCAGATCGCGGGGGGTCCGACCGCTGGGGCCCCCTGCAATCTCCTGTACGGAGCCCCGACAGCCGGCGGGAAGGGGGCGTGTTGACCTCCGCACGAGGCGGCGGCCGACACGCCCCCTCAATACAACTCTATGGCAGAGCCGAAGCGCTGCCTTCGGCAATCTCCGGCTCTGCCATTGAGATGTATTGAGGGGGCGTGTCGGCCGCCATTTCGAGCATTGTAGTTCGCCCGTAGTGCACTTCAGGTCAACTTATGGGGTACCTCCATACTCAGAAGAGATGGGGTAACAAATTTTGGGGGGTATTTTCTGCAATTAACCCTTGCAAAAATGTGAAATTTGGGGGGAAACACACATTTTAGTGAAAAAAAAAATTTTTTTTTACATATGCAAAAGTCGTGAAACCCCTGTGGGGTATTAAGGCTCACTTAATTCCTTGTTATGTTCCTCAAGGGGTCTAGTTTCCAAAATGGTATGGCATGTGTTTTTTTTTTGCTGTTCTGGCACCACAGGGGCTTCCTAAATGCAACATGCCCCCCAAAAACCATTTCAGAAAAACGTGCTCTCCAAAATCCCCTTGTCGCTCCTTCACTTTTGAGCCCTCTACTGCGCCCGCCGAACAATTTACATAGACATATGAGGTATGTGCTTACTCGAGAGAAATTGGGCTACAGATATAAGTATACATTTTCTCCTTTTACCCCTTGTAAAAATTCTAAAATTGGGTCTACAAGAACATGCAAGTGTAAAAAATGAAGATTGTGAATTTTCTCCTTCACTTTGCTGCTATTCCTGTGAAACACCTAAAGGGTTAAAACGCTGACTGAATGTCATTTTGAATTCTTTGGGGGTGCAGTTTTTATAATGGGGTAATTTGTGGGATATTTCTAATATGAAGACCCTTCAAATCCACTTCAAACCTGAACTGGTCCCTGAAAAATTGTGAGTTTGAAAATTTTGTGAAAAATTGGAAAACTGCTGCTGAACTTTGAAGCCCTCTGATGTCTTCCAAAAGTAAAAACACATCAATTTTATGATGCAAACATAAAGTAGACATATTGTATATGTGAATCAAAATTATTTTTTATTTGGAATATCCATTTTCCTTACAAGCAGAGAGCTTCAAAGTTAGAAAAATGCAAAATGTTCAATTTTTTCATCAAATTTTGGAATTTTTCACTAAGAAACGATGCAAGTATCGACAAAATTTTACCAATAACATAAAGTAGAATATGTCACGAAAAAACTATCTCGGAATCAGAATCATAGGTAAAAGCATCCCAGAGTTATTAATGCTTAAAGTCACAGTGGTCAGATGTTCAAAAAACGCTCTGGTCCTAAGGTGTAAAATGGCCTGGTCCTTAAGGGGTTAAAAATTCCAGTTGACTGTGCCTTTCAATAACTTGGAAAATTCCAGGAAATTATGTCATGGCTGATTGACATCATATACATCATTTGAGGTTATTTGACATCACCTGTGATAGGATTTTATGGTCTACTTGCTTCTTTGCTTGTCATCATAGGAAAATCAAAATAGATCAGCCAAGACATCACAAAAATAATGGTGGACTTCACAAGTCTGGTACGTGAGGATCCATTTCCACATCACTGAGGGTCCCATATTTATTGGCCCATTCATATTGGCCCATCCATTTATATCATAAAGGTAATCCTACTTTGGTGTGAAAATGCAAGAAAGATGGAGGAAACAGGAACAACTGGTGCACTGGACAAAATAGATGGAAATGGAAAATATTTTATGAGGAATTGGGACAAAATCTCAAGACATCAACAAGGTGAAGCTTGGGCACCAATGGGTCTTTCATTTGGCCAATGAACCCTAGCATAGTCCTGAAGGTAGGGCAAAATAGTTTAAAGGGTTATTTCAGCATTTGGGAAAAAAATCAAATGCTTCTGGGGCAAGGAAGGAAATTGAAAAAAAAAAAATAAATCCCTATACTTATCTACCTCCAGTCCTCCTTGTTGGTCCCCCAAAGCCCCTGTTTGGCTCCTTCTGGTTCTCATTCTCCTGTCTTCTTCCTACTTCTAAGATGAGAGCTCGGTGTAGGACCTGACCGAGTGATTGGACAAGATATCGTCTAGGTAACAGAAAGAAGACAAAAGATTGAGGGACCAGAAGGAGATGAACAGGAGCTGCGGGGGACAAGCAAGTAAGAAGCTGCCATCACACCAATTCCATAGAAAATTCATAGGTAAAACTGAAAAAAGTGTGTGAGAGCGAGGAGGCGTGAGTGACACCGGTTCTGTCAGGTGGAATGGGCCAAAATTCTATCTTATTGTAAGAAGCTTGTGGGAGGCCCCAAAAATATGCGACCCATCTTAGACAATGTATTATGGCAATGCTGCAAAAATTCTAACCACGGAAAACTTCCGAAAATGTGATGAAAGCAATAAAAGCTGAAATAAAACATTGGCTATAAAATTATTGGGGTACAGATATCCCTATAAATGTGGATTGCCCTAAAACTCAACTTTTATTGTGAATAAGTAAAAAATATGGGAAAGTGATGTGGTGCTCCACCCCAGTTAAAAATACATGTCACACAAGTCCAAATGTCAAATATCAATAAGTGGACATGCTACTCTAATCAATTAGAAAATTGGGAGAAATGTATTCACTCCCATAATACAGGACTTGTTTTGGCATTAACTAAAAACAAAGTCATGTGCCCCCTCTACATGTTTCGGTGAGTCATCACCGTCATCAGGAGGTATATGGCAACCATATATAATATACCTCCTGATGACGGTGATGACTCACCGAAACATGTGAATACATTTCTCCCAATTTTCTAATTGATGAGAGTGGCATGTCCACTTATTGATATTTGACATTTGGACTGTTGAGCACCACATCACTTCGCCATATTTTTTACTTATTCACAATAAAAGTAGAGTTTTAGGGCAATTTACATTTATAGGGATATCTGTACTGTACCCCAGTCATTGCAATCTGGGGTAATTGTGTTTAGGTATAGTACATATCCCGGTTTGCCTTTGGGGGCTATTGTGTTTGTTTCTATAAAATTATTCTGACATTTCACATTGTTGAAATATAGTAGTGATCCTGGCTGAGGCAGAATGGGCTAAGCGGCCCGTCACTGCAGAGACTAGTTAGTATCGAAAGGTGGGGGGCCGGAGCACTCAGAGGTAAGAGATAGGCCTCAGTCAGTAGTTGGACCCCCTCTAGATCAGACACGTTTTCTCCCTATCTACAGAAGATTTATCAGCTAAATAACCACTGGTGCATGGACTGTACAGGAAATACACCTTCTGCATCTCCTATAGTTACGCCCCTGTACATTATCATCACTATAAAGTGCAATTCTCCTTCCTTGTACCACCTCGCAGTATAAATGACATTATGGACATGAATATTACGTATATAACACCGGTTATGACTATAGAACGTGAGAAGATGCCTTGTTCACAAATGCAAACTTGGACCATATAGTGGCAAAATACATGGTATCCAAACTCTAAAATACTAGCAGAAAACATAAGAACCAAGAACTTAGTAAGGGTGACTTGGTCCACTTATAAGCTTACAGACCCCTGTGGGGGCCACATTACAGAACTGTTTTACATGAACCAATTATATCCATGTGCACGAGGCTTAGATCATCTATCAGTATAAAAAAACTGACCAACATAGGCACCCAATAAGATGTTCTCTTTTTGGGTCAATGTAATAAATGCCCCATTTATGTTCTGACAATGAAGCTTCATAGTTGGTGGAATAACTATTAAATGTTGAACTTCCCCAACTGCCAAGAACCATTCCACAGCTGTTCACTGTATTGTAAGAACTGGGATCTATTGCCTGAGCAATACATTAGAGTACCAAGGAACCGAGGTCCATGCTCTCAATGCACCCAAGTGCAAGTAAAAAGTGCAAGTGTTCACACAAAAAACTGTGCACAAGAATGTGGTCCATCGCAAGACCTTCTCCGAAAGGAGAGAGGGCCCCCACCAAACCAAACCCTTTGCCCCCGTGCCACAAGGCCCCTGCCATGTTCCAGGTACCAAAGAGGGCTAAAGTGTTTAGTGTTGGGCTTTCATGGTTTTTCATTGGCTCCTCTTGTGACCATTTCTTTGTCTGCTGCCTATCTTGATCTTCTGTTAGTTTAGTGCGACAAACCAACTCTTCCTGCCCTGACCATGGCTTGTACAACTTTGCCCATTGTCTTCTCCTTCTGTACCACCTGCCCCCCCCCCAGCAAAGAACAGATTCCTGTACATATTAAAATGGGGTAAAGAGAATGGGTTACATAGACTTTGCCCCATAATCTAGCCAACACCAACTCAAAAAGCAATCCAAAGAGGCTCCCAAAATGAAATAATAAAAGATGTGCGAATGTGGCCCAGACATCTGAATGCTAAAGATTTCTCGTATAGCCTAGCCAGGAGGAACAGGCAAATAAAGGCAAGTGCGTCCAAAAGTGCATACAATGTGCTGTAGCTCTGATGGATTCCCACCTCCTGTGAAATTTAGAATATGTTAGGTTAAATGCATTGTCTGATCATAGACAACCATTTTCATCTTGGCTTCACTATGGCAATAAGCTGATGGCCAAATGTTTTTCAAATGGCTGATTATACTGGGGAAGCTATGGCCAGGCAGACCTTTACCCTGCAGCCACCACTACAGGTGAAAGGATGAATAGCAGTCCACATAATATATGGACCTCTCAAGTCCATAGAGGGGTATCCTGAGCTGGGAACACCTTTCTATAATGTTATTATTTTTATTAGGCTACACGGACAGGGACATTTGTAAACTGTCTTCCATTCATTGATGTAAATATTTTTTCTTTAATTCCAGACATTAATCAAATATCTTAATATAAATGTAATCTTAAATTCTTGAAATAATTGACCGTAATGATTTAAGCTCCCAGAAGGATATGGGGTCTCTGTGGACGTCGTCTATGTATCTCACCCGTGGCTGCTGCTCCATGAGGGGTTTTATTACTTAGTATATATAATAGTTACATTAGACACAAAATACCTGTGTCAGTCGTCTTTCAGGAGAAATTTAACTCTGTCATTTTGATAAAAATGTTTTTGTCCCATTTAATTTTTACCTTCACAGATGGCCACAAACATCTAATATACCTGTTACTGAAACTTGAAACCAGAAGGACCAATCCAAGCCAGAAGCTGCAGCCTGGCAAGGTAAATGATTTTGTATATAGCAATAAATTTACATATTAAAATGATAACAAAATAAAAAAAATAAAAACACGTTAAAACTGTCTGGTATACAGTAGACCATTCACTGGCCTGTGCTATCATAAAGATGAAGACTTCTATGACAATCATGTTTGGACACCCAACAGTCTGGAGTCTATAGTTCAGCCTCAGAGAACATTGCTGAAAATGTAAATCTAAATGTCCAACACATTGGGGGAGGATTTATCAAAACCAGTCAAGAGGAAAAGTTGCGGAGTTGCCCATAGCAACCAATCAGATCACTTCTTTCATTTTTCAGAGGCCTTTTAAAAAGTGAACGACATGTTCTGATTGGTGGTTATGGGCAACTCAGCAACTTTTCCTCTGGGCAGGTGTTGATAAATCTCCCCCCATTGTCCACATCAGGAACCAGTCATTTGTTTGGCTCCTCAACCACAAGGAAACTTCTGTAAATAATTCATGTTATCTCCATTTTCTTTCCTTAGGTTTTAGAAGGTGAACCGGATGGAAGTAGAAAACAAAACATTGCTGAATGATTTGATTCTTCTTGGATTCCAGGAAGGACGGGTTGTTTATATAATATTAATGGCTTTCATTTACATAACAATAATTACCTTGAATTTCTCTGTGTTTAGCATCATCCAGGTGGACAGCCATCTCCAGACGCCCATGTATTTCTTCCTGAGTTTTCTATCGTTATTAGACGTCTGTTACTCTACCGTCACCCTCCCGGCTATGCTGGCCAATGCTATCACCGGGAACAGGAGGATATCCTTCCATAGCTGTTTTACACAACTCTATTTCTTTGTCAGTTTTGGAGGATCCGAATGTCTTCTTCTGAGTGCCATGGCTTATGACCGATATGTAGCCATATGTAACCCCCTCCGTTACAATGTTGTTATGAATAAGAGGTTCTGCTCAGGCTTTGTTGCCGGGTGTTGGGTCTGTGGATTGTTTAATGCCATGTTCCACACCTTGATGACCATGAAGCTGACATTCTGTGGAGATCATCACATCAACCATTTCTTCTGTGATGTCCTTCCAATGCTGGAAGCAGCTTGTAGTGACATCCAGAGCAGCCAAGTGTGGTTACATGTGATCACCGTATTTCTTGGGTTTTCTCCTTTTATCCTCGTGATGAATTCGTATATACGGATCATCTCCACCATCCTGAAAATCCGCTCCTCGGAAGGAAGAAAAAAGGTCTTTTCCACATGTTCCTCTCACCTCATGGTTGTCACCATTTTCTATATTACAGGCATGTTCAACTATAATGGTCCCAGTTCTGGAGATTCCTTCATCCTTGTCCGAGTGTCGTCTGTTCTCTATGGTATACTGTCCCCATTGTTGAACCCTGTTATCTACTGTTTGAGAAACAAAGAGGTAAAGAAAGCCTTGAAGAAAGTAATGACTAGAACATAGACTGTGGTGATGATCTTGATGGGACTATACATCTTCACCTATGTAAGCCGGCATGGATTCAATAAATCAATTAGATTGATATATTGTGTTATGCTTAGTGCAGGGCCTGGTGGAGCAGAGCATGGCACAGAGATTTGTAGGGGTACTCTGCCTACTGACATATTTAACCCTTATTCATCTTGTCCTGCCGCTAGGACACCTCGTGGCCCTGAGATGAGGTGTTTCTTTTAAACTTTTATTACTTTTTTTTTTTTACACTTTTAGTCCCCTTAGGGGACTTTTAGGAGGAATCATTAGATTCCTACATACGGATCAATGGAGTTCCATAGAACTCCATTGATTTGTGTGCTCTGCGCTCGATTGATAAGGCCTGGTCCAGCCAGACTTTATAAATCCGAGAGCTGGGACAAGTGCAGCAGGAGAGGTAAACCCTCTGGCTGCCTCAGAAGTGGATCGGCCCCCCGCATTCGTGCTGGGGGGGCCTGATCCACCCCATTGGACTACCATGTTTAAATGTCCCTTTAGACTCCGGTGTCAGCTTCGACAGCGGCAATCTAAAGGGTTACTAACCAGCCGCGGCGAGTAGCATGTCAGCTATTAAAGGGGCATTCCAGGAAAAACTTTTTTTTTTTAAATACCAACTGGCTCCAGAAAGTTAAACAGATTTGTAAATTACTTCTATGCAAAAATCTTAATCCTTCCAATAATTATCAGCTGCTGAAGTTGAGTTGTTCTTTTCTGTCTGGCAACAGTGCTCTCTGCTGACATCTCTGCTTGTCTCGGGAACTGCACAGTAGAAGAGGTTTGCTATGGGGATTTGCTTCTACTCTGGACAGTTCCTGAGACAGTTGTAATCAGAGAGCACTTAGACAGAAAAAAACAACTCAACTTCTGCAGCTCATAAGTACTAAAAGGATTAAGATTATTTAATAGAAGTCATTTACAATTCTGCTTAACTTTCTGCAGCCAGTTGATATATATAAAAAAGTAAAAAAAAAATTTCCTGGATAACCCCTTTAACGCCGGCCCTCAGCTATAAGGATAAGCTGGGGGCCGGCCGGTATGGCGCGGGCTCGAGTCGGGAGCAGCACAGTTAACAGCACAAGGACGTGTATAACCAGTTAAAAATAAAACCTATATCAATTGTGTATCGTTGTAATCATATGGACCTACAGAAGAAAGATAATGTGTCATTTTTACCAAAAAGTGCAATGTGGTAAAATGAAAGATGTCATTACAAAGTACAATAAAACTAGCCTCATATGGGTTTGTGGTTGGAAAAGGTGAGGAGAAGAAAATAAAAACTTTCAAAAGAAAAGTTCACCGATAACACTGATTAATGCTATGCTATGGCATAGCATTGAACAGTGTATGCAATCTTCAGATTGCATGGTATAGCCCCCTATGGGCACTGAAAAAAAAAGTGTAAAAATAAAAGTTAATGAAAGTCAATTAACCCCTTCCCTAATAAAAGTTTAAATCACCCCCCTTTTTCCATTTTTTAAATAAAATTATGTAAAAAAAATAAACACAATCATATGTGGTATCGCAGTGTGCGTAAATGTCAGATCTAATAAAATATAAGGTTAGTCGATGGCGTACACGTAAAAAACATACCAAACTACAAAACAGCGCATTTTTGATCACTTCATATACCATTAAAAAAATGAATGAATGGATTTTGGTGCATGCAGTTATAATTTATTTAAAATAAAATAAAACCTACATAATTTGGGTATCCTTGTGACCATATGGACCTACAGAATAAAGATAAGGTGTCATGACTAGAAACAGCTCCCAATAGTTACAAAATGGTGTTCTTTTACAATTTCATCCCACAATATATATTTTTTGGGGGGCTTTGCCATAAATTTTGGTATTCAAATAATTGATGTCATTACAAAGTACAATTGATGACACAAAAAACAAGCCCTTATATGGGTCTGTAGGTGAAAAATTTAAAGCGTTATGATTTTTAGAAAAATAAATTTAGCCTGGTCCTTAAGGTGAAAATGGGCTTCGTCCTTAAAGGGGTACTCCTAGACATCTTATCCCCTATGCTGCACTGGCATTTGTTCAGATCGTCGGGTGCAGCGCCAGGGGCTCGTGACCGGGATGTGACCAACATGTCAAGAGCCTCCGCCGCGCATTGACAGGCATCCGGCACGGAGTGAAGTTTGCTCCGTGCAACGGGGTGCCGCAGCCGAGATCGCGGGTGTCCCCAGCGGCGAGACACCAGCAATCAGACATCTCAGGGATAGGGGATAAGATGTCTAGGGGTGGAGTATCCCTTTAAGGGGTTAAGAACCATAACTCTTTTATTTTTCATCTCCACACCCATATGGGGCTTGTTTTTTGCGGGACCAATTATACTTTGTAATGACTTTCTTAATTTTTCCATAACAAACAATAATATTTGTAAGGAGAACTGCTAATTTGGGGGCTTATTATTTATGCCCTTATCTGTGTGGTCAAAGTTACATGTTATCTTGATTCATTAAGTAGGTGCATTTACAACAATACCCAAATTGTATAGTTTCTGTTATGTTCTATTACTTAAAAAAATATATATTTTTTTTAACTTTTTAGTGAATTTTTTTTAATTGCCATTTTCTGACCCGTTACTTTTACCCCCCATATACTAGGCTCTATCAGGACTCATTTTTTTAACAGTGATTTGTATTTTTTATCAATCCCAAAAGTGAGCATAAAAATACTAATAATTGAGGCTTCTAGAATTACACCAATAAGTTAATCACTGACCTTTGCATATGTCTATTCTATGTTGTATCCTTTTATAAATACTTTTTTTTAAGGTTGAAATTGTAAAACATTTTGCTGCAAATTTGCCTATTTCAGAAAAAAATGCAAATCTTATTTAGGGACAGATTCTGATCTAAAAAGAATTAGAGACCTAAAAAAAACAAAAAAACAAAAAACAAATTCAAAACTTTTATGTAAAAATCACATTACTCAGTATTGTAAATAAAGGGTTGAAAATCCTTTTAGTGTTTTACAGGAATTAAAGCAAAGTAATGGTGAAATGTAAAATTTAAATTTCCAATTTTTTTAAAGTGTACCTTTAGTCAACAAAGAATTTTTTATAAAATGTATACAGTGGGGCAATGTATTTAGTCAGCCACCAATTGTGCAAATTCACCCACTTAAAAAGATGAGAGGCTGTAATTTTCATCATAGGTTATAACCTCAACTATGAGAGACATAATGAGAAAAAGAATGCATAAAATCACATTGTCTGATTTTTAAAGAATTTATTTTCAAATTAAGTATTTGGTCGCCTACAAACAAACAAGATTTCTGACTCTCACAGACCTGTAACTTCTTCTTTAAGAGTCTCCTCTGTCCTCCACTCGTTACCTGTATTAATGGCTCCTGTTTGAACTTGTTATCAGTATAAAAGACACCGGTCCACAACCTCAAACAGTCACACTCCAAACTCCACTATGGCCAAGACCAAAGAGCTGTCGAAGGACACCAGAAACAAAATTGTAGACCTGCACCAGGCTGGGAAGACTGAATCTGCAATAGGCAAGCAGCTTGGTGTGAAGAAATATACTGTGGGAGCAATTATTAGAAAATGGAAGAAATACAAGATTACTGATAATCTCCCTCGACCTGGGGCTCCACGCAAGATCTCACCCTGTGGTGTGTAAATGATCACAAGAACGGTGAGAAAAAATCCCAGAACCACACAGGGGACCTAGTGAATGACCTGCAGAGAGCTGGGACCAAAGTAACAAAGGCTACCATCCATAACACACTACACCACCAGGAACTCAAATCATGCAGTGCCAGTCGTGTCCCCCTGCTTAAGCCAGTACATGTCTGGGCCCATCTAAAGTTTGCTAGAGAGCATTTGGATGATCCAGAAGAGGATTGGGAGAATGTCATATGGTCAGATGAAACCAAAGTAGAACTTTTTGGTAATAACTCAATTCATCATGTTTGGCGGAGAAAGAATGCTGAGTTGCATCCAAAGAACCACAAACCTACTGTGAAGCATGGGGGGGGGGGAAACATCATGCTTTGGGGCTGTTTTTCTGCAAAGGGACCAGGACGACTGATCCGTGTAAAGGAAAGAATGAATGGGGCCATGCATCCTGAGATTTTGAGTGAAAACTTCCTTCCATCAGCAAGTGCATTGAAGATGAAACGTGGCTGGGTCTTTCAGCATGACATTGTCACACTGCCCGGGCAATGAAGGAGTGGCTTCGTAAGGAGCATTTCAATGTCCTGGCATGGCCTAGGCAGTCTCCAGATCTCAACCCCATAGAAAACCTTTTGAAGGAGTTGAAATTCCGTGTTGCCCAGCTACAGCCCCAAAACATCACTGCTCTAGAGGAGATGCGCATGGAGGAATGGGCCAAAATACCAGCAAAGTGTGTGAAAACCTTGTGAAGACAGAAAACATTTGACCTCAAAAAAAGGGGATATAACAAAGTATTGAGATGAACTTTTGTTATTGACCAAATACTTATTTTCCACCATAATTTGCAAGTAAATTCTTTAAAAATCAGACAATGGGATTTGATGGATTTTTTTTCTCATTCTGTCTCTCATAGTTGAGGTTATAACCTATGATAGAAATTACTGGACTCTCTTATCTTTTTAAGTAGGAGAACTTGAACAATTGGTGGCTGACTGAATACTTTTTTGCCCCACTGTATAATACCATTATACAGTATGTATATTTGTAATATATATTTGTTAAAAAATGTGTATATTTTTGGGTGAAAAAATGCTGTCTCTGCAGCTATTGCCTGTGTGTCTCTATGAAGAGCACAAATAGGAACAGGAAGTAAAGGCAGGACAAGCAGAGCTCTTTGCAGCCTCCTGGCTTGTCAATCATTAGACATGTGCAATTCGTTTCGTAACGAACACGGAACAAAACAAATTTTCCCGTTTTTGGATGTTTGTTATGAAAAGAATGCACGAAAAAAATAAATTACAAAATCCCGAAAAAGCATACGAATATACAGTTAACGAATGCATTCATTAACTAACGCATAACGAATATGCATGTTAACGAACAACGAATGCATTCGTTATCAGTATACCGAATGTCGGAGCCATGCATCAACTGCTATCCGGCAGCACATAATGCTTAAGCTGCTGCCGGATAGCAGTTGAAGCAGCCCCGGGCAGGTTCACTCACCTTTGCGCGCTGCTCCGGGCCTTCCTCCAGTGGGTCCTGGGCTGGTCCGGGGCCTTCATACGGGTCTCCCTCTGATGTCGTCATGACGCCGTCGCGCATGCCGTGCCGTCATCCAATAGGAACGCCGTGTGGCAGCGACGTGATGACGTCGCTACGGAGGCCCAGTAAGGCCTTGCGGCAGACAACGGAGGACCGGAGAGGACCAGGAGAGCCCAGCAGAGCCCAGCGGAGTACCGAAGAGGACTAGGAGAGCCCAGGGGAGGCCCGGGGACACCATCGGGAGCAGCGGGGACAGGTGAGTAGGACTTTACTTTTTTACATTGCACGAATCCCTCAACATACGAATTACCATCGTATGTTGAAGGATCACTAGACATGTGCAGAATCAAAAATCAGAATTAACGAATGCATCCGAAAACAAAAAAAAAAATTAGCGGATGCATCCGAAAACCGAATATGACGAATGCACAGCATTCCGAATATTCACAGAACCGAAATTTTTTTAATTTTGGTTCTGCACATGTCTATCACTCATCGTGCTGTGGGAGTTGGGAAAATGTGAAAGAGCCTCAGTGTACAGAGCCCTGCTTGTCCTCAGTGTACAGAGCCCCGCCTGTCCTCAGTGTACAGAACCCCGCTTGTCCTCAGTGATCTCAACCCCATAGAAAACCTTTGGAGGGAGTTGAAATTCTGTGTTGCCCAGCTACAGCCCCAAAACAACAGAGCCCTGCTTGTCCTCAGTGTACAGAGCCCTGCTTGTCCTCAGTGTACAGAGCCCTGCTTGTCCTCAGTGTACAGGGACAAATTATAAAAAAAAATGTTAACCAATGTATATTACAAATATCCATACATTTTTGTTGATGACAGGTAGACTTTAACTTTAAAGGGGTACTCCGGTGGAAAACAAATGTTTTCAAATCAACTGGTGGCACAAAGTTAAACAGATTTGAAAATTATTTTTATTTAAAAATCTTAATCCTTCCAGTACTTATCAGATGCTAATTTCAATAACAAAATCATATACAGTCCTACTAGGTTGAATGATATGATAGAATAAAAGGTGGATAAAATTAGAAGAAAGGATAAATAGAATAGAGAAATATAAAAAATAATCACTATTTGTTAATTAATAATTATGTTATGGTGTCCTCTTCAGGGCCCTTGCATTGGACATACCATAGGCTGATGTAGATAGAACAATGTAGAATAATAGAATAATACTATATACTCTTAAAATCATATAGAAGTATGCAAATAATACCCATACGGACAAGCTGGATGTAGATGTAAAAATACTTATTATGACTGGCAATGTCTCATTTGTAATAATTATGCAGCGCTGCAGGTACACTCTTCAGTACCACTCCAAGATGTAGTTCCGCAGCATAAGTCAATATGTGAATGTTTCATAATAGAGTTCTTTCCGAAGTATAAGATGCAGTAGCAGCGTGACTAGTGATCCTTTCCACATTGGAGGTCTGTACGCCAGGCGGATCTCACGTAGCTGTTCAGCGAGGGAGTGCGCGCTCCACTCTTTTAGTAAACTCTTTCGATGATTACAGTATTTAAGATGAAGATGGATAATTCTTCCAGCTTGCTTAGTTTGGGGTATTTGCAATGGTAGGGGTAGCCGGCTAAACGCGTTTCGGGAGCCAAGTCCCCTGCTTTGGCAGCAATGGTATAGGTGAAATGCCCGGAAAACAGTGACATTATATAACCCCTGCATCAATATGTTAGCCAGGTATCTGGTAAAACTTGGATCTAAGCAGGGTATGAGTAGCCACTGGGAATGTATAAGACCATATAGAACCTTATAAACGCATAATATACAATAAATAAGAAATAACATAAAAGAGAGATATAAGAAATAGAAAGGAATAAACTGCATGAACGTAAAGAAAAATAAAATTAAAACATGCAATAGATATAACACTATATACTAAAAAATACAGATGATGAGGATATATAGAATATTGGTCATTGTAATGAACAGCGCTCCGGCCGGACATAGCGGCTGTGAGCCCATCTTTCCCCGTATGTCGGCTCCTGACGGGGCTGGGATTTGCATCGCGGGACGCGCCCGCATGCGAGTCCCAGCCTGTCACTCACCTCCGTCCCCGGCCTCTGTCCCTCAGCTCCGACGCGTGTGCCCCTGCCTCCTAGCGCGCGCGTGCGCCAGAGCTTTGAAATTTAAAGGGCCAGTGCGCCCGTAATTAGTATTCATCTGAAAACCAGCGGCACCTTAGACTCTGCTCCCTGGCACGGCCCGCGTCATCTGCCACACAGGTCCAGCGGATCCACTACATCACCCGCTCCAGACTACCGTGGTATTACGGATCTACTGCTCCCTGGGTACCTGCAGTCTGCGGTGAGTCTTACAGTCATAAAATGTAAAGTATATATATATATATATCAATGTTCAAAAACATCCACAAATGTAGGGTTATTTGCAGCCACTTGTTCTAGAGCTTCTAGAAAATTACCCTACATTTGTGTATGTTTTTGTACTTTTATATATACTTTACATTTTATGAGCAATATTCTATATGTCCTCATCATCTGTATTTTTCAATATACAGCATTGTATTCATTGCATTTTTTATATACAGCATTATATTCATGCATATTAAAATTTTAATTTTATTCCTTTCTACATTTATATATATATACACTTTACATCTTATGAGCAATATTCTATATATCCTCATCATCTGTATTTTTTAGTATACAGTGGTTCCTCGAGTTACGATGGCCCCGACATACGTTTTTTTCAACACACCCCGTGGTGTGGGTTGCCATGGTGCGGGGTGCCGTTGTGCGGGTTGCCAGGGTGCCGTGCTGCGGGGTGCCGCTGCGCCGGAGTCCTCCTCTTGATGCTGATTGGCGAATCCGCAGTCATATGACGACGTCACGTCACATGACAGTGATGTCGCCAGCCTGCGTCTATGCCGCCATTTGAGGAGCACCGCCCGTGAGGAGAAGACGTGAGGAGCTGGTGAGTATGACTTAGTAGCTCACTCACGTGGCGGAGTCGTTAACCCCTCACCCCGCGGCAGCGTTAATGGGGGTTTTTGGCCCAGGCCTGGGGGGCCTTGTGCCCAGGCCTGGGGTCTCTGCTGTTATGTCATGGGGTGAGGGGTTAGCTTTACCCCTCACCCCATGGCAGTGGTAGTGTTAACCCCTCACCCAGCGGCAGCATTATCGCTGTTGTGGGGGGAGGGGTTAACGCTAACGCTGCCATGGGGTGAGGGGTTAACTTAACCCCTCACACAATGGCAGCGGCAGCGATAACCCCTTCTCCCCAGAACATAACAGAAGAGACCCCAGGCCTGGGCAAAAGACCCCCAGGCCTGGGCCAAAGACCCCCACCCCAGGCCTGGGCCAAAACTCCCCAGACCTGGGCCAAAGACCCCCAGGCCTGTGCAAAGGACCCCCAGGCCTGGGCAAAAGCCCCCCAGGCCTGGGCAAAATCCCCCCCCCCCCCAGGCCTGGGCACAAATCTGTCATTTGTGTGGTTATTTTTACTTACTTTGGGTTGAAATTTCATGGACTCAGGAACCAATTACCAGTTTTCCATAGACATATGTACTCAACATATGATGGTCTCGGGGCTCCGGAACCAATTACCAGTTTTCCATAGACATATGTACTCAACATATGATGGTCTCGGGGCTCCGGAACCAATTACCAGTTTTCCATAGACATATGTACTCAACATATGATGGTTTCAACATATGATGGTCCTCTCTGAACCAATTATCATCATATGTTGAGGGACCACTGTATAGTGTTATATCTAAACTTAATTAAACTTTTCTTTACGTTCATGCAGTTTATTCCTTTCTATTTCTTATATCTCTCTTTTATGTTATTTCTTATTTATTGTATATTATGCGTTTATAAGGTTCTATATGGTCTTATACATTCCCAGTGGCTACTCATACCCCGCTTAGAGCCACGTTTTACCAGATACCTGGCTAACATATTGATGCAGGGGTTATATAATGTCACTGTTTTCCCGGGCATTTCACCTATACCACTGCTGCCATCAGCTATTAAAAAAGGGGACTTGGCTCCCCGAAACGCGTCTAGCCAGCTACCCCTACCATTGCAAGTACCCCAACCTAAGCAAGCTGGAAGAATTATCCATCTTTATCTTAAATACTGTAATCATCGAAAGAGTTTACTAAAAGAGTGAAGCGCGCACTCCCTCGCTGAACAGCTACGTGAGATCCGCCCGGAGTACTGACCTCCTATGTGGAAACTAGTGGTAAGAGGTACTTAGTACCAATCCCCATCTCACTCGCGACTTTCATCTAAATAGCCCTGTGCCGTCAGGGTAGAGTGGGCTGCTTTTGGGAAGGCTACAGCGCTGCAGAACGCACTTACCATTTAACCTTCAGGGATTAAAGGACGTTCTCAACAATTGTGATACAGCTCGGCGCCGTCCAAACCATAAGCACCAGAGGCGGATCACCAGTCACGCTGCTACTGTATCTTATACTTTGGAAAGAACTCCGTTATTAAACATTCACATATTGACTTATGCCGCGGAACTACATCTTGGAGTGGTACTGAAGTGTGTACCTGCAGCGCTGCATAATTATTACAAATGAGACATTGCCAGTCATAATAAGTATTTTTACATCTACATCACGGTTCAAGACGCAGCAGTCTACTTGTGCATGGTGTGAACAGTGCCTTAATCATGCGCATGCCGGACACCACCTCTCCTAGTCGCTTATTTAAGATAAACGTTCTGGGTAATGTCCATTATTCATCGGAAAAGTTCTACATCATATTTTTTGAATGTTTTTGCTTTTTTGTCTTTTACTATATATATATATATATATATATATATATATATATATATACAGTGACCCCTCGAGCTACGATGGCCCCGACATACGATAATTTCAACATGTGATGGCCTCTCAGAGGCCATCACATGTTGAAGGCAGCATCAACATATGATGTTTTTTTTATGTTGGGGCCATTACATAAACGGCTATCCGGCAGCGCTGACTGCTTCAGTTGCCGCCGGATAGCCGTTTACGGTGCCCCGTGTGCTCCGGTGATGTCTCTTACCTGTCCTCAGGGCTCCGGCGCGTCCTCTTCGGGATCCCCTGCATCGTCGGCGCTCTCCATCGACGTCATCACATCGCTGCGCACGCCATCCCGTCATCCAATAGGAGCGGCGTGCGTAGCGATGTGATGGCGGCGATGGAGCGCGCGGATGCCGGGGAAGCAGAGGCCTTGCCGGAGCGTCGGGGACACCCCGGGGACGCGGTGTCAGCGATAGACAGCAACATTCAGGGCAGCGGTGACGAGCGGTGACGGTCCGGAGCAGCGGGGACAGGTGAGTACAACTTCGTCTACCAGTGGTCTTCAACCTGCGGACCTCCAGATGTTGCAAAACTACAACACCCAGCATGCCCGGACAGCCGTTGGCTGTCCGAGCATGCTGGGTGTTGTAGATTTGCAACATCTGGAGGTCCGCAGGTTGTAGACCACTGTCCTATATTTTACATTGCACGGATCCCTCAACATGCAATGGTTTTAACAAACGATGGTCCGTTTGGAAACGATTACCATCGTATGTTGAGGGACCACTGTATATATATATATATATATATATATATACTAGCTGAGTACCCGGCGTTGCCCGGTTTTTCCTTCCTAATCCTTGTTGGGGAGGAAAATAAACAAAGGAGGAAGCTTTTGACTTCATATCCCGTCTTCGTATATTGTTGTCATATCCCAACCTCATATCCCATCCTCATATCCCATCCTCCTATCTCGACCTCCTGTCCTGACCTCCTATTCCGACGTCCTATCCCGTCCTCCTATCTCAACCTCCTATCCCGTGCTCCTATGTCGACCTCCTATCTCGACCTCCTATCCCGACCTCCTATCTCAACCTCCTATCCCGTCCTCATATCTCGACCTCCTATCTCGACCTCCTATCCCGACCTCCTATCCCGACCTTCTATCCCATCCTCCTATCCCGACCTCCTATTCTGACCTCCTATCTCGACCTCCTATCTCAACCTCCTATCCCATCCTCCTTTCCAGTCCTCATATCTCGACCTCCTATCTCGACCTCCTATCCCGACCTCCTATCTCGACCTCCTATCCCGTCCTCCTATCTCAACCTCCTATCTCGACCTCCTATCCCGACCTCCTATCCCGTCCTCCTATCCCGTCCTCCTATCTCAACATACTAGCCCGTCCTCCTATCCCATCCTCCTATCCCGTCCTCCTATCCCGTCCTCCTATCCCGTCCTCTTTTCCTGTCCTCCTTTCCCGTCCTCATATCTCGACCTCCTATCTTGACCTCCTATCCAGACCTCCTATCCTGTCCTCCTATCCCGACCTCCTATCCCGTCCTCCTATCCCGTCCTCCTATCTCAACATCCTAGCCCGTCCTCCTATCCCATCCTCCTATCCCGTCCTCCTATCCCGTCCTCCTTTCCTGTCCTCCTTTCCCGTCCTCATATCACGACCTCCTATCTTGACCTCCTATCCAGACCTCCTATGCCGTCCTCCTATCCCGACCTCCTATCCCGTCCTCCTATCCCGTCCTCATATCCCGACCTGTAATATGTGACCAGGTATTGAAATATCTCCAGCTGTACGGAAGTTATGTGGGAACATACATTTCCCATTGATTTGCATGGGACTTTAAACAAAAACCCTGACCCTCACAAATGGGGGTAGTTAAGGGTTAAATTAACTATCCTATATTTTAAGTGGACATATAAGTAACATGTGACCAAGTATTATGGAAATATCTCCAGCCGTTTGGAAGTTATGTAGCAACATATATTTCCCATTGACTTGTATGGGACTTTAAACATAAGCCCCGCCCCTGGCAAATGGGGGTGAGTAAGGGTTAAATCACCTATCCTATGTTTGTTGTTGACATATAAGTGACATGTGGCCAAGTTTCATGTTAAAATCTTTAGCCGTTTGAAAGTTTTTGTGGAACATACACACACACGTTGAGTTTTATATATATAGATATATATATATTTCTTTTTATCTCATTATATTTTATCTTAACTAAAACTCATCTGGGGGCCATGAGGTCCCATTTACCCCATGAGCTTAGAAGATCACCTGAGAGTTTGGTTTCCTTTTCGGCAAATCCTCGGTGAGTTTCAGCTCCATTATATAGTACTAGGATCTCTGTTCTCCATTACTTAGAAGGTGATGAATCTCAACCTTCTGGATGTCGGACAATCATCTGGAAGAGGAACATGTCTACTGTTGCGGAGAATTTTACCTTCATGGTTTTCTAGTTTCATGTAGATCACCTGGTCATCAGTGAACAGTAAGTATTTTTTTTATTTTAGGTTATAATTCATATTCACCATAAAGAGAAGTCTTTAGGAAATACTGAGAAATAGGATTAGATCACTCTGTAAAGCTGCACTCACACCATGATTGCAGCCTATGATTGCCGGATCCGGCTGGGGGAGGAGAAAACCGGGCGCTCCCTTACCCCAGCCGGACTGGCACTGAAATTCACCCACTTTAATGAGCCGACTGGAGTCAAACAGAGACTCATTTCTGCCCCGTATCCGGTTTAGTGACCGGACCTAAAACCCTAGTATACATTTGTAAGTGTTTGTAAATGTGAGGTAATTTTTCTCCCTCCCACACATCAGCCACCCCGCCCATTAAAACACACCAGTCCGTTCAATGCAATAGACCAGTGTTTTCTAACCAAGGTTCCTCCAGCTGCTGCTAACCTACAATTCACTGCAGAATGATCTCCCTCCCACCCAGCGGTCGCTCCACAATGAGACAACACTCATTTTGTATGCTGTTAAAAATAAACATTGGGCCAAAGAATTACAGAATTGCGAGACCACCATAAAACACACGTACAGACACTATATTATGAACTACACTAACTTCACAGCCCTGTAGCATAGTCAAATAAAAATCAAATCCTGGAATACCAATTTAAATCTCACTGTGTTTGTCTGTATTGAACTAGTGCCATCCAGTGAACTTCGTGGGTGGCAGGGAATTCTGTGGCGCTGACCAGGACAGAGACAATTTAGGTGGGTAGGTTTAGGTAAAAAGCTTTATTCAGCCAAGATGCAACGCCTCAGGCCTGCGCAGTGAAACGCGTTGCATCTTGGCTTAATAAAGCTTTTTACCTAAACCTACCCACCTAAATTGTCTCTGTCTTGGTCAGCCCCACACCCACGAAGTTCACTGGATTGCACAAGTTTACATGGGAAGGCTGCAGACGGACAAAAAGAATCCTCCATTGTTCAATACGTGCTAACCATTGTTGTGTATGTCGTACACAACCGGAGCGGGTAAGAGACCATCTTGACCCCCGCCCCTGTCCAGCATTAGCACTAGCACACCCACCAGGATGATTATTTTAGAGAGCTTAGCAGGATGATGACTGAAGACACCATGAGGCAGAAAAGCAATGACTCCATGGGAAGGAAGAAAGGAGAGGCAGCATAAATTAAATACTGTGCAAAGACCTATAGCTGCATAACAACAAAAAATTGTTGGTCATGACACATAATCTGCATTATTTCAGAGGATCTGTTCTGGGGTCTAAATTAATTTTGGGTCTCACTTAGGGGGTCTGATGTCTGTAGTTATTTAGGGAATTTGGTCCGGCCTGTATTTATTTATTGGGTTTGGCCTGGGGTTTGTATTTATTTAGGAATCTGTTCTGAGGTCTGTATTTATTTAAGTAGCCTAATCTGGGCTCTGTATTTATTTAGGTAGTCTAATCTGGGGTCTGTATTTATTTAGGTTGCCTTATCTGGGGTCTGTATTTATTTAGGTAGTCTAATCCGGGGTCTGTATTTATTTAGGTAGCCTAATCTGGGGTCTGTATTTATTTAGGTAGTCTAATCCGGGGTCTGTATTTATTTAGGTAGTCTAATCTGGGGTCTGTATTTATTTAGGTAGCCTTATCTGGGGTCTGGGTTTTGATCTAGGTCTGTATTTATTTATGTTATTTAGTCTGGTGTTTGTATTTACTTATGGGATATTCTCTGGATCTGTGTTTGTTTGGGGGGGGGGGGGGGGGGTTGTATTTAATCAGAAGGTAAACTCATAGAGTAAAATAAAATGAAAGAGTGAAACTCCAGCTGTCTGGTGACCATAGACCAGTTTCTCTCCTAGTCCAACATTTTTCCAGCATGTTTGGACTATGTATATTTCTGTTTTTTCAGCACCCGATAGTCTGGAATAAAACAATAGCCCAGCCTTAAACAACATTGCACATTAATCATATGGTGGTAAATACTAGTTCCACACAGGCTCTGCAGGCCATTAGGTGATTACAGTGCATTTACATAAAGTAACTTACAGGAAACATCTTCTTGGACTTGTTATCATTCTTTTTCATTTCTATCTAGTTCAGACCACTATAAACATTTCTTCTAACAGTGTAGTAATTAAGAGTATTTGGTCTGGGGTCTGGATTTATTCAGGGGTCTGTTCTCAGGTCTGTAATTATTTAGGGAGTCTAGTCTGGGTTCTGTATTCACTGAACGGGTTTGGTCTAGGTGTGTATTTATTTAGGCTGTCTGGTCTGGGGTTTGTATTTACAGAGGGGGTACGGACTGGGTCTATATTTATTCAGTGTGTCTGGTATGAAAGATATACAAATAAATTCACAAAGTAAAATAGAATAAAAAACAAGAACAAAGTGAAACTCTATCTGTCTGGCAACTAAAGACTATTTACTCTTCTGGTACAACATTTTTTCACATAAAAACTCCATAAGCATGGTTGGACTGTGTATATTTCTGTTTTTGCAGCACCTGATAGTCTGGAGTAAAACAATAGTCCAGCCTTAAAGAACATTGCTATAAATATAAATCTAAATGTCCAAAATTTGGTCTAAATCAACAGAAGGAACCAGTCAGTTGCTCGTCTTCTCAACCACATGGCACCAAGTGCAAATAATCTGATCTCCATTTTCTTTCCTTAGATTTTGGGAGATGAATTGGATGGAAGTAGAAAACAAAACATTGTTGAATGATTTTATTCTGATTGGATTCTTAGAGGGACGGGTTGTTTGTATAATTTTAATGGCCACCGTTTACACAATGATCATCATCTGGAATTTCATAGTTTTTGGCATCATCCAGGTGGACAGCCATCTCCAGACGCCTATGTATTTCTTCCTGAGTTGTCTATCGTTATTCGATGTCTGTTTCTCTACGGTCACCCTCCCGACTATGCTGGTCAATGCTGTCACTGGGAACAGGAGGATATCCTTTTACAGATGTTTCACACAGCTCTACTTCTTCGTTGGTTTTGGAGGATCTGAAAGTCTTCTTTTGGCTGTTATGGCTTATGACCGATATGTAGCCATATGTAACCCCCTCCGTTACCATGTTGTTATGAATAAGAGGTTCTGCTTAGGCTTAGTTGCGGGGTGTTTGGTTTGCAGGTTTTTGAATTCCGTGTTCAACACCTTAATGACCATGAAGCTGACATTCTGTGAAGATCATTGTATCAACCATTTCTTCTGTGATGTCCTTCCAGTGTTGGGAGCAGCTTGTAGTGACATTCAGAGCAGCCAAGTATTGTTACGTGTGGACGCTGTATTTTTAGGGATGTCTCCTTTTATCCTTGTGATGAATTCCTATATACGTATCATCTCCACCATCCTGAAGATCTGCTCCACGGAAGGAAGAAAAAAGGTCTTCTCCACATGTTCCTCTCACCTCACAGTTGTCACTATCTTCTACATTACTGGCTTTCTTAACTACAATGGTCCTAGCTTTGAAGATTCTTTCATCCTTGCTCGAGTTTTGTCTATTCTCTATGGTATACTGTCCCCATTGTTAAACCCTGTAATCTACTGTTTGAGAAACAAAGACGTGAAGAAAGCCTTGGAGAAAGCAATAACTAGACCATAAATTGTGGTGATGATGATCACGATGAGACTATGTAACTTTGTTTTTTTTCAACAGAATGATTGTAATATTTATGGTCAAGTATGTGCTCCATGTATAGAGTGCTACTGTAATGCCCCAATGAACCTGCTGTGCCACTTACTGGTTTCGCTGTAGGCCAAACCTAGGAGCAGAGTCTAAGAATTTCCCTGGTTTTCACCCATTATCTCGCTCCAGGAAGCAGAATCTGGTCGTAGCTGCAGGGGAGACACCAGGTCGCTACAACCAAGAGTGTTCCTAGTAAGTGGCAGCTGACCAAGCAGACCAGAACACCCTGGTGCCAAGCCGCAGGGATACAGGCAGGTGGGGTGAGCTATCAATAGATGAAAAATGTAGATAGAGTCAGAGGCAGGACTTGGTGTTATAGCAGAGCTTATGCTGTAAGAACAGCAGAGCTAAATACACAGGCGCAAATAGATGTAAAGAGTTTAATAGAAAACAGAGGCAAGGTCAACAATCCGAGTCAAATACTGGAGATGCAAGCAGGTACCGAGGGTTCAGGCTAGAGGCAAAGTCACAAAACATGCAATGATCAGGAACACAGCAGATCAATACAGCAGATCAATACAGCAGCAGAATCTTCATAATTAGACAAGCTACACTATTGCTATGGCACCACAGGAAGGGGGATGCATCCTTATATAGGTGGTGTCTGGTAGGGATTGGAGGGGGAGCGAAAACATGGACATGCACAGACCTTTACAGGGTTTGTCTAAAGCTGTCGCTGCCTGTGACAGTGAAGGGGAACAAGACTGGAGCTGGCAGTGAAGAGGAAGAGCTGTGTATGCAGTTTGCTCTTCTACCAACTACCTGCGTTACAGAACCCCCCGTCCACACCCCTCTTCTCAGTCCTGATGTCTTGAAAGAATCTCTTGAGAAATTTTGGACCAAGTATATTCTCCACAGGCTTCCAGAAAATCAGGGCCGTAGTTTTTCCAGTCCACAAGGTAGTACTTCTTGCCACCAACCACCTTGAAGTAGACAATGTTCTGTACTTCAAATTTACACTCTTTGCCTGCAGGAACAGAAGTAGTGGTGAAAGAGGGTCTAGAGAAGGAGTTCAGGACCAGGGGTTTTAGGAGACGCTTGGAAGGAGTTGGGTATCAGAAGGGTAGGAGGCAACTGGAGTTTGTAGAAGACGGGATTGATTCATTCCAGGATCTCAAACGGCCCAGGGGGCAAACTTGTAATAGGGTACCTTCTTATGGATGTTCCAGGAGGAAAGCATTCTTCTTTATATGGATATTTGCCTAGTGTCCACATTCTTCTTTATATGGGACACCACATAAGAGATGGAGTCCTTGGTCAGTTTCAGATTCCGAGGAAGTCTCTGAAAGAGGAATTGGCAGCAGGTACCTCAGAGGTTGCTGGCAAAGGAGCACAGAGATACACCATTGTTGCGGTTCGTGGCTTTGGGGTCGAATTGGACCTGGCTCCAAAAGTTATACGGCCATTTAAAATATCTGCAGACCATGCATCTGGGACACAAAATGGCTGCCACCGTGCGGTCATGTGAATACAATATATTAACAGACCAGGTGCATAGACTTAACATAGCAGTATTACTGGAGACCAAATGCATTCATAAACACCCCACAGACAAACCTATTTTAGGAATTCTGGAAGAGTTATATCCTAATATCCAATGCACAAATTAACACTACACATCCAAATACTGGCAGAAATAAAGATGTTGTAATACACAACTGAAAACTAAACACACTCTAACTAAGAGAGAGGAGAAATGATATTACTAATAGCTAGAAGTTTAAATCTGCAGTGTAAGGAAACACTTATACAACAATTATAGTAGAAACCCTATAATTGGCTATATGGGTGGATTTTCCTTAGAAAAACTATTTTTATACTAAAAGAAACACATAAAGAATATAATACTGGAAATACTTAGCTTCGGGGAACCTTTTACAGAAAGTATGATGAACAAATGCCAGGCATGGGAAAGGCTGCAGTCCTTTGTCTCAGGATAAGGCCCAAACAGGAAGCTGAATGGAAAGGTGTGTTGGTATGCAGCCCCGGAAGAGAAAAGAGAGCTTGGCCCCTATTCAATGGGCTTTTATTATGTTTTCTCCGCCCCTTAGCCCACCCACAGGTGGTCTTTGTCTAATGTTACAAAAGCCCACCTATTGGCTCCCTTTGAACATGAATAGGAGACCCCAGGTAAGAGGCTCCATCTTTCCTTTGTCTAAACCCATGTGGCTTTCTTGGTCTAGGATCACTAATATAGCAAATAAAATGTATGTCATTTTCATGTCCATAACAACAATGTAGAAAGAAGGAGAGCCAGTGGGTTCTCCTGAGTGGCTGTTGAAAGAGAATTTCACCTATTGCAGCAGATGGACCCAGTTGTCATGTTGTGCAGAGACAAAGTGTCGCAGGGTCTGATCGCTCAACCTGCCCATTACTCGCTCAAACTGCCCATTGGACTAAGGGTGGTAACCAAAGGAGAAATTCAACATGACCTCAAGTAGCCCATAAAGTGCTTGCCAAAATCTGGAAGTGTACTGTACTCTGTACTATGATCAGAAACAATATAAATATGTAGACCATGAAGACAGAAGATGTGTTCTATGAACAGATGGGCCAATCAAGAAGCAGACGGCAGTCCAGGAGAGGGACAAAATGTGCAATCTTAGAAAATTTGTCTACCACTACCCAAATTGCTGAACAGCCATAATAAAGTCCATATCTGTGTGCAGCCAGGGGATTTCATCAATAGATAATGGCTGTGGTAAGCCAGCGGGTTTAGTTCTGGGGACCTTGTTGCGGGCACAGGAGGATCAGGCAGACACAAACTCTCAGACATCTTTGGGTAGGGTAGGCCACAGGAGTGATGGGACAGGAAGTCAAGGATCTTACACACCCCAGGGTGACCAGTAGAGATGAGTGAACTTATAAAATGTTCAACTCACTGGTTTCGCCAAACTTTTTCAAAATTGTTGGTTCGATTTGGCTCAGTTTGACACAAACTGGTAATTAAATAAGCCCCCAAACTGTTTGTGTCGAATCCAGGCTCGCTATGGTCGGCTCGATCATTTTTAGTGACCAGCATACTCAGCGCAATGTCCCCAACTAAGAATTTTGCATATGTATGCACACCCCCTCCCATAGACTTGAATTGAGGGGCGTGGCCTTGATGTCACAAGGGGCATGGCCAATCCCCGCAGCGCCAATCCTCGCAGCGCAGAACGGCACCAGCTCCTATAGACGAAGCATCGATTTTGAGAAAAAACTGTGTAGAAGTATCTGGATGATGATGGACAGGAGAGGCAGCAAAGCAATCGACTCAGCCTCAGGGGTCCTTTTCTTTGCCCCCACCTCTTTTCTTCGTCAGAGCAGAAATAGGAGCAGTGAAGGAGGAGAAGTTTGGGATGAACTGTCTATAAAAGGTGGCAAACCCCAGGAATCTTTGGCACTGAGACCCTGTGGACAAGGCCAGTTCTGGACGGCAGATACTTTGTCAATATCCATTTGCAGACCAAAGCAGAAAACAATGAATCCCAAATAGGGCAAGGCAGACTTTTCAAAGATACACTTTTCCAGCTTAGCCTACAGTCCATTCTCCCTCAATTGCTGTAAGATGAGGCTTCCGGTGAGTGGACAAATCATGGGAGTAGATGAGAATATCGTCCAGATACTCTACTACACGGCTGTACAACAAATCCCGGAAGATGTCTTCCACAAAGACCACAGAAGCCGAAAAGCTTGAGCAGATATTCATAGTGAACAAAGGGTGTTGAACGCCGTCTTCCACTCATCGCCTTAATGGATGTGGATCAGGTTATAACTCCTCGCAGATCCAACTCAGTAAATATCTGAGCGCCTCGGATATGGTCAAACAGTTCAGATATTCAAGGGAGAGAATATTTGTTCTTGACCATGACCGTTCAGCTGACGACAATCTATAAACAGATGCAGTGTCCCCTCCTTCTTTGCAACAAACAAGTAGACTTCCGGATAAATCCCCTCACAAGGTTTTCCTTTATACACAGCTCCAAAAAATTAACACTTAAACAACACAATGTAACTCCAAGTCAATGACACTTCTGTGAAATCCCACTGTCCACTCCGGAAGAACACTGATTGACAATCAATTTCACATGCTGTTGTGCAAATGGAATAGACAACAGGTGGAAATTATAGGCAACTAACAAGACACCCCCAATAAAGGAGTGGTTCTGCATGTGGTGACCACAGACCACTTCTCAGTTCCTATGCTTCCTGACTGATGTTTTGGTAACTTTTGAATGCTGGCGGTGCTTTCACTCTCGTGGTAGCATGAGACGGAGTCTACAACCCACACAAGTTGCTCAGGTAGTGCAGCTCATCCAGGATGGCACATCAATGTGAGCTTTGGCAGGAAGGTTTGCTGTGTCTGTCAGCGTAGTGTCCAGAGCATGGAAGCTTTACCAGGAGACAGGCCAGTACATCAGGAGACGTGGAGGAGGCCGTAGGAGGGCAACAACCCAGCATAGGAACCGTTATCTTCATCTTTGTGCAAGGAGGAGCAGGAGGAGCACTGCCAGAGCCCTGCAAAATGACCTCCAGCAGGCCACAAATGTGCATGTGTCCACTCAAACGGTCAGAAACAGACTCCATGAGGGTGGTATGAGGGCCCAACGTCCACAGGTGGGGGTTGTGCTTACAGCTCAACACCATGTAGGACGTTTACCATTTGCCAGAGAACATCAAGATTGGCAAATTTGCCACTGGCGCCCTGGGCTCTTTACAGATGAAAGCAAGTTCACACTGAGCACATGTGACAGACGTGACAGAGTCTGGAGACGCCGTGGAGAACATTCTGCTGCCTGCAACATCCTCCAGCATGACCGGTTTGGCGGTGGGTCAGTAATGGTGTGGGGAGGCATTTCTTTGGGGGGGCCGCACTGCCCTCCATGTGCTTGCCAGAGGTAGCCTGACTGCCATTAGGTACCGAGATGAGATCCTCAGACCCCTTGTGAGACCATATGCTGGTGTGGTTGGCTCTGGGTTCCTCCTAATGCAAGACAGTGCTAGAACTCATGTGGCTGGAGTGTGTCAGCAGTTCCTACAAGAGGAAGGCATTGATGCTATGGACTGGCCACCCGTTCCCCAGACCTGAATCCGACTGAGCACATTTGGGACATCATGTCTCGCTCCATCCACCACAGACTGCCCAGGAGTTGGCGGATGCTTTAGTCCAGGTCTGGGAGGACATTCCTCAGGAGACCATCCTCCACCTCATCAGGAGCATGCCCAGGCGTTGTAGGGAGGTCATACGGGCACGTGGAGGCCACACACACTACTGAGCCTCATTGGGACTTGTATTAAGGACATTACATAAAGTTGGATCAGCCTGTAGTGGGGTTTTCCACTGTGATTTTGAGTGTGACTCCATATCCAGACCTCCATGGGTTGATACATTTGTTTTCCATTGATATTTTTTGTGTGATTTTGTTGTCAGCGCATTCAACTATGTAAAGAGGAAAGTATTTCATACGATTAGTTCATTCATTCAGATCTAGGATGTGATCTTAGTGTTCCCTTTATTTTTTTGAGCAGTGTATTATTGGCCGTTGTCAAGTCCCAGGTAGGAGAATAATCAGGCAACCATAGGACCAATGGGGTGGTAAGGTCTCAGCCCTCTTCTTTCAAAAGACATCTCTATACACTACATATTGTGGAGGCAGACAAGACAGACTAAGAGGCACTAGATAAGGAGATGCTGGGCAGGCCTTAGAAAGGCATGTGCTATGGCACCGAGGTCCCCAGCGGAGGATATTCCCTGTAAGCCAATCTATGACTGGGGAATGTTGTTGTAGCCAGGGCAATACCAGAAGCACTGGGTCAGTGGAGTCCGGCATGACATAGAAGGCTATCTCCTCCAAGTGTAGCACAATGACTTGAAGCTTGACCAGAGCTGTAACAAACTAAAAAGGCTTGGGTAGAGTTTTTCTACAAGCTGTATCAGCAGGTGACAGGTCACCAGAGCTTGATTAACAAATTCCCGGCAGTGCCAGAATCCAGGAGGGAGATACAGATATACTAGTCTTCTCAGAGAATAGAGTCAAAGAAACCTGGAGTTTGGGAGAATTGCAATAGGCCTAGGCGCTAAAGTTTTCCACTTTTGGGGACAAGTACAGATAATGGGGCATTTTCCACCACAGTCCACCACCACAGCACAAGTTCTCTGCTCAATGGCACTGACGCTCCAGATCAGTGAGCTTCAGGCGTTCCACCAGCAGGGGCTCTTGAGATCGCAGCAGGAGTCTGAACAGGCCTTTGGAATACAGGTGCAAGTTTGGGTGTCCACTTCGCTCTGATGGCTTGTGAAAATCGCAAACACAGTATGGAAAACAGCCAGGAAAGCCTGAAGGTTAGAAGTCTTAAGTTCACTTGGCTCCCATAAAGGTTAAGTCCAGGCTAGAGCTTCCCCAGAGAGCAAGGAGAATATGAAGGCTTCTTTCACTCGTTCAGATGAGAACTTGTCGACATGTAGCTCAAAGTGGATTAAGCATTGATTTAGGAATCCTCTGCAGGACTTTGGGTTGCTACTGTAGCATGGAGGCAAAGGAAGCCGGACACTGGAACAGACTTGGTGTAAACACAGTGCAACAGGAGACACAGGAGTTGCTGGGACCTGTAGTGCAGCAGGAACAGATGGGGGTAAAGCATCTACACAAGCAGAAATTGTGTTCAAGCACTGCAGCAGGGCATCTTGGTGGTCACTCTGACATTGTCCTGATATAGATCTTGCACCACGGGCTTGGACTTGCTAGTGGGGTCCATGGCCTAAGCAAACTGTAATGCCCCAATGGGTGGGGACCCGCTGTGCCACTTACCGGTTTAGCTTTGTGCCAAACTTGGGAATAAAGTCTAAGTGTTCCCCTGGTTTTAACCTTTTATCCCGCTTCAGTATGCAGACTGGTATGCAAGAGTGGTCTAGAGTATGCAAGAGTGGTCTAGGTTAAATGGCGGCTGGCTGAGTAGACCAGAACTCACCAAGCACTAGGGATACAGGCAGGTGGGATGAGCTGTCGCTAGTTGGAGTATGCGCAGCAGCAGAATCAGAGGCAGGATTGACTTGGTGTTATAGAAGAACTGATGCTGTAAGAACAACTAAGCAGAATAGCACAGCTAGATGTAATGAGGCTTGGTCAACAATCTGAGTCAAATACTGGAAAAGCAAGCAGGTACTGAGGGATCAGACTAGAGGCAGTGTCATGAAACAGGCAATGGTCAGGAACACAAGAACAAAGCAGATCAAAACAGCAGCAGAACCTTTGGGAGTAGACAAGCTACACTGTTGCTTAGGAACCACAGGAAGGTAGAAGTGCTATCATATAGGTTGTGTCTGGCAGAGAATAGAGGGGGAGCGGAATCAGAGATGCGCATGGACCCTTAAAGAGACAGCATGCGTGTGGCCTAGGGATCGACCGATATCGTTCTTTTAGGGCCGATACCGATAATCGGTGCAGGTTAGGGCCGGTAGCCGATAATTTATACCGATATTCCGGTATAAGTTATCGGCTATTTATCCCCCCGCGACACCGCTGCAGATCATTGATTTAAAGCGGGCGCTTTAAATCAATGAACTGCAGCGGCTTTTGCGGTGCCATAGACCGCCGCCACCCGCTTCTCTCCCCCTGCCTGTCCGGGGGTCCTGAGTCCTATCATCGCGACCGCCCCCCCCCCCCCACTGCCGCTCCGCGCCCCCTACCGCACCGCGCCGTGTCGCACCCCCCCACCACACCGCACCGGGGTCCACTCTACATCTGGCTCCGGTGGCGTCACTGTGCGCACTGACGGTGACGCCGCGTCGCGTCACGTCACTCGTCATTGCGCACAGTGTAACACAGGACGCAGCAGGAGCCAGAAGTAGCGTGGACCCCGGGCCCCGGGAACAGGTAATTATAAAACCGGGGATGGGGGAGGCAATGGGGCTGGGGCGGAGCGGTGGGGGGTGCGACGCGGTGCGGTGGGGCGGTGCATCGGGTCGGTGGGGGGGGCGGTCGCGGTGCGGTGGGGGCGGTGCGGGGGGCGGGGCATTATCAGATTATCGGCAAGGTAATTGCCGATACCAATAATGCCCAAAATCGGGATTATCGGCCGATAATATCGGCCAGACCGATAATCGGACAATCCCTAGTGTGGCCCCTATGGGGTGCATCTAAAGCTGTGGCCATCTGTGACAGTGCAGGGGAACAAGTTCGGAGCCGGTAGCAAATAGAAGGAGCCGTGCTTGCAGTTCAGTTGAGGTACTCAGTTGCTTGGTAAGTGGATGACCCACTTAGACCTCAGAGATCTGGTGCCCCTCTGTACTGAACCCTAAACTACACCTCCAATTAAAACGTTTAAATTTGGGCAAAAAATTTACATTAAATAGAATGTCTCATCATAGACAACCCTTTTCATATTATATCCACCATGACAATTAGCTGAATGGATTAGTGCTGGAATCCCCATCAAACATCTGATAAAGCTGGGTAGGCTGCAGAAAGCCAGACCTTTCCCAGACAGCACCCAATACTAGTGAAATGATGAATGGCTGTTGACATAATACATGGGCCTCTTGTATCTGCCCACTAAACTATTCCATTTTGCTCCAAAAAGGTGGCACCAAGCTGGAGATACAGCTCTAATTTTAAAATGTATTTCATTCATTTATGGATATATCTGTTCTTTAATTCCAGACAATTATTAAATATCTATAGATATATAGACTTGGGTTATAGAAATAATTGACCTAATTTTTTTTTTTTTTTTAAAGCTTCCTTAAGGAATTTAAGTGATTGTCCATGGGGGTTGTAATATATATATATATATATATATGTGTGTGTGTGTGTGTTTTTTTTATGTCTTCCATTCATTTATGGAAATATCTGTTCTCTAATTCCAGACAATAACTAAACATCTACAGTTTAATGAAGACTTGTGTTATAGAAATATTTGACCTTGTTTATCTGAATCTCCTTAAAGGAATTCTCTGTGGATGTCGTCTATGTAACTCCCCTGTGGCTGCTCCGCCATGAAGAGTATATTGCCTCAATAAATGTGAGGAGGTTCAGTAACACAAAGACTTGGGAGCAGAAAACACAATCTACCTGTCGTCTTTCAGGGAAAAGCAAAAAAATGTTTTTATCTTATTTTATTTTTACCAACTCAGATGTTTACAACAGCCCGGGAATGAGGATATGTCATGGATAAAATACATTAGAGAAATATGAATTTTGAAATCCTGATTTTGTCAATATTTTAAATTCAACTTTGCTACAAAATATTTTTTTTTTTAAATAATAAAAGATTATAAACTATGTCCTGTAATGCAGCAATTCTTGAAAGTAAAATTCAACTTTTTAAACCCCAGAAGGTTGTTTTTTTTTTGGTTTTGCTTTCGAATATAAATTATTGCAGTGTAAATTAAAATCTGTTCTGGCTTTGTATTCATTTTTGATATGTTACTTGAGTTGTAGGGACCAGTCTTCAAATTCAGGTAAGGCCAAAGATAAAAAAGGAAAACATCAAATCCTATAACTGTTCATCCCATATATTTCTATAAGCATATACTCGTTGAGATCTGGATGTATTTCCTACATTCTATAGAAGTTTTGGAGTCCCTAAAGAATTTTCGCTCTAGATGGAAAGATGACAATGAAGGGTCTAGAACGGAAAATTGCACAAAACTCCTTTTGGGGTATACCCTCACAGATATAACCATTAAATAAGACCCCACCTCCTTAAAAAGCTAACATTTTATCAATACTCATTTTTTCTAAATAAATTGTGAAAACATTCCACTAGGTGACAATAAGTGATTAAAATTACGGACACTATAACTTTAATGAAGGGTTTTCGTACTCTGCGTTCTTGGAATAAAGTAATATTAGATTTATTGTAAAAAAGGAGGTGGTAGAGGCGACAAGTTACATACCTTCGGCCAGTATTAGGAGGCACCAATCAGAACAGTGCTTTAATAAATAAAATAAAAATGGTAAAAATGGGGTATTGGTAAATCAAAAGAAAAGACATATACAATAAATATACAGCCATACTTACCATGGAGGGTTGATGTCTGGAATGGGATTGCTTGATAAATGGGAAAAAATATTATTAAAGCTAATTAATATCAAAAATTATATATAAAGAATAACCATTCAATAATGATAGGATAACACCCCTTTATATCTGATATATGATGCCACATATTGTATGGGTATCATTGGTTTATTAAAGAACGATAAATAGTACTTAAAGGGGTACTCCACTGCTCAGCATTTGGAATAAACTGTTCTGAATGTTGGAGCTGGTGCCGGGAGCTTGTGAGGCCATAGCCCCGCCCCCTCATGACATCACGGCCTGCCCCTTCAATGCAAGTCTATGGGAGGGGGCGCTACATAGATCTATTGGATATAGTGCGCGCATAGTTCTGAGGTGATAATGACACAACAGAGTCTATAAAAGTCCGGGAAGTAGCGAAGTTTCGCCATTAACTTCAAGCACTTGATAAAGCCAGACATCCTGGCAAAACGTTGGGGAGGTTATAGATAGGTTATAGCTCGGACACTAAATATCAGGTAGTTTATAATATACATATATGACGGTTGGGGAGTAGGCAGGCTATATAGCAGTCAGGTGCACAGTCAAAGGAATAGTAATGTCCTATTGTGCTCATCCATAAAATATTAGAATATTACCTTGAAAGTCAGATGGGGAGAGTTAGCAAAACCTCTCCAGAGGAAAAGTTACTGAGTTGCCCATAGCAACCAATCAGATAACTTCTTTCCTTTTGCAGAGGCCTTGTTAAAAATGAAAGAAGTTATCAGATTGGTTGTTATGGGCAACTCAGCAACTTTTCCTCTGGACAGATTTTGATAAATCTCCCCCATAGTATCCGTAATCTTGATCAGTTATCGCCACCTGTTGGAATTTTTCACAATTTATTTTGAATTTTAACAAGAAATAATAATAGAAATTTTAAGTGGGGTTCTTAGTTGAGGGTTTTCCCTGCAGGGGGTGTACCCCAAAAGGTGTTTTGTGCAGTTATTAGCCCTGGAACCTTCTGGGGATTTGTTGAGTTTACAATGAAAAATTGTCAATTTGCTAAGATAGTTTTATCGAAACAATTTCTCTAGCATTATATTATGTTTATTTTAATTAGAACACAATTGTTTAAGAAATATGTTTTTCTCCCATATGTCTCATCCACAAGGCCAAAAAAGGTGTATGAAAAGGGGTTGACAGAAGGATAAGGTATGCCCAGTCCATAAAAGGTACTAAAAGACTAAAAATACAAAAAATTTGTCATGTCTTCTGGAAAGTTTGGGAGGGGTCTGGGGTCTCCGAGCGGTCCTCTAACATCCACATGTGTTTTCCGTGTGAGCATAGTGTAATACAAGCTGCAGGAACAGGGAGAGGTGAGTAACTTCTAAGTCTGTCTTAAAAATTTATATTTATTTGGTGTGTCCTAGGTCAGTATTTATTTCCATACAGCTTAATTCCTTATGGGTGAAGCCCATTTTGACCTTAAGAACGAGGCCAATTTTCGTATTCTCACTTTCGTTTTTTCCTCCTCCCCTTCTAAAAATCATAACACTTTCAATTTTTCACCTACATAACCATATAAGGGCTTGTTTTTTGCATCACCAGTTGTACTTTGTAATGACATCACAAATGTTATAACAAAATCTGCAGCTAAACAAAATTAGGGGGGCTACTACATGCAATCTTTTGATTGAATATCCTGATTAATGCTCTGCCATAGCATAGCATCCATCCGTGTTATTGGTACTCTGCTGCAACAGCCTGCATGGCAGGCTTGGAGCAATAGCATACCAATTAAACGGCAAGGAGGCAGATAAGGGCCATCGATGGTCCCGATCAGCTCCGCTGAGCTGCCGGGATACTTTTACTTTTGGTTTAGATGCCGCAATCAACTTTGATTGATCGGTGATGCCCTTCATTAACCCTTGGTCCTGGCTGCTGATATCAGTCGGGACCCACCATGTTTGAAGCGTTCTCAGTATGTGAGCATGCTTCAAACCCTGGGAACGGGACGAGGACATACAGGTACGCCCTCCGTCTTTAAAGAGTACCTCTAATTAACTTGATAACTGTTATAATCCTTCCAGTTCACTGCCCCATCATTATAAACCACCCCCTGCCTTTATTTTTTTTATAATTTTTTAGTTTTCTACCTTGATATTGCTCTGTATTTTCTGCTCAGCCTCAGTTTCACGGAGCTGTCACGCCCCCTCCCACAGGCTTGCATTGAGGGGGCAGGACGTGACGTCATTAGGGGGTGGGGCTATGACGTCACAAGCTCCCTTCACAAGCTCCACCGTTCGGAACAGTTTGTCCCAAACGCTGAGCAGCAGAGTACCCCTTTAAGTACCGGGACGCAAGGGTGTACCTGTGCACCCTTCATACCCAACAGGTTAAATACTGCCCCCAAACCAAATTTCACCACAGTGAAGTATAGACCCCAGATCAGACCTTCTTAATAAATATAGACCCCAGACTAGACTCCCTACATAACTACAGATGATAAACTTTCCTTTAGATAAGGGATAAGATGCCCAATGGCGGATTACCTCTTTAATGGTGTGGGAGTGGAATGAAGGAGGATGTATTCTTTCTTACTACTATATATGTATGATGTATTTGCACATTTAGTCATGCTGTGATAAAGGCTCAGTGTGGACCAAAACATGCCACCTGTTTGTATTTTATCCCGGAGCTACAAAGAAAAATCTAAAGATTTTTTACTGCTACTTCGGCTGCCCCTCTATTTGGATACCACACAGCTCCACGTTATTCTATGCAACCATATGTAGCACCCAATAGTCTGGAGTAAAACTATAGTCCAGCCTTGAAGAACATTGCTGGAAACATTGCTAAATGTCCCAAATTTTGTCTAAATCAACAGCAGGAACCAGTCAATTGCTCGTCTTCTCAACCACACGGAATCAAGTGCAAATGATTTGATCTTAATTTTTTCCCCTCATATTTTGGGAGATGAATTGGATGGAAGTAAAAAACAAGACATTGTTGAATGATTTTATTCTGATTGGATTCTTAGAGGGACGGGTTGTTTGTATAATTTTAATGGCCACCGTTTACACAATGATCATCATCTGGAATTTCATAGTTTTTGGCATCATCCAGGTGGACAGCCATCTCCAGACGCCCATGTATTTCTTCCTGAGTTGTCTATCATTATTGGATGTCTGTTTCTCTACGGTCACCCTCCCGGCTATGCTGGTCAATGCTGTCACCGGGAACAGGAGGATATCCTTTTACAGATGTTTCACACAGCTCTATTTCTTTGCTAGTTTTGGAGGATCTGAAAGTCTTCTTCTGGCTGCCATGGCTTATGACCGATATGTAGCCATATGTAACCCCCTCCGTTACCATGTTGTTATGAATAAGAGGTTTTGCTCAGGGTTAGTTGCGGGGTGTTTGGTTTGCGGGTTTTTGAATTCCGTGTTCAACGCCTTGATGACCATGAAGCTGACATTCTGTGGAGATCATCATATCAACCATTTCTTCTGTGATGTCCTTCCAGTGTTGGAAGCAGCTTGTAGTGACATTCAGAGCAGCCAAGTATTGTTATGTATGGACGCACTGTTACTAGGGATGTCTCCTTTTATCCTTGTGATGAATTCCTACATACGGATCATCTCCACCATCCTGAAGATCTGCTCCTCGGAAGGAAGACAGAAGGTCTTCTCCACGTGTTCCTCTCACCTCACAGTTGTCACTATCTTTTACATTACAGGCTCTCTTAACTACAATGGTCCTAGTTCTGAAGATTCTTTCATCCTTGCTCAAGTGTCGTCTTTTCTCTTTGGTATACTTTCCCCATTGTTAAACCCTGTAATCTACTGTTTGAGAAACAAAGAAGTGAAGAAAGCCTTGGAGAAAGCAATAACTAGACCATAAGTTGTGGCGATGATCATGATGAGACTATGTGGCTTGATCTAAGTAAGCCAATTTGGATTTAAACAAAATTGATACATTGTGTTATGCCTAATGCAGGGCCAGAGGGGGTGGAGCATGGCACAGGTTTGATGCACTGAAAACTCGTGCCAATCAGAGGGGCCTATTACTATGTGGGGCACAAAAGGAGACTTATTATGCAGGGGGGACAAAAGGGACTTATTACTATGTGTGGGGGCACAAGAGGGGCATATTGAGGCACAAAAGAAAACCTATTACTTTGTGGGAGGGCACAAAGGGGTCTAGGTTCAGTTTGAGAGCACAAACAGGGGACCTCACCACTCAGTAGGGACAAAGAGTGGGTCTAACTACTGTGTGAGGTCACAAAGAAGGTCCTAGTTTGTACAGAGGTGAGGATGATGCAGGACAAGAGAGGGTTCTGAGATGATTGTCCGGCAAATGTTGCAGAGACAAGTTGAGGCTGAAAAAGGTTGTCATAGTTGTCTGGGCCGGATGGAGGAGAAAAGGAAAGAGAATGAGCGGAATAAATTAAAATATGTCAGGAAGTCGGGCTGTTGGTCCTGCCTGTATGTGGCTTCTTATAAATGAAAAGGGTACACATTGTTAAAAATGTGTCTATCAATCTTATAAATTAAACTAGGTATACAATGCAGCAAAAAATGCACCAAAATATATAACAGGTGACATTTTAAAAATACCTTAGAGAGGTAATTTTGCCTTTTAGTTATGCTTTAAATCCAAAATAACATGTTAGATGAAAAGTGGTCAGGGGCAGACTGACACCACTCAGGGCCCCCGGACCAAATAAAGCAAGGGCCCCCAGCAAGACTCCACCCCTGGCCCCACCTCTGCACTGCCCCTATTCCCGCCCAGACCACCACTACATATCAGAGTACAATTTCCGTCTTTTTATCACTCCTCTTTGGCATTTTTTTTTTTTCACTCCTCTTTGGTGTTTTGCTGCTCCTTTGCAGATTTGCAGCATGGTAAAACTCTGGCGTTTATTTAACAGAAATCTTGGTGTTTTTCTCTTAGAGAAGTCTATGGGAGTGAAAACGTCATAGTGTTTTTGTGGGCTGTTTTTATTTATTTATTTTTTACTTTAGCAATCTTAAAAAAGGGATGGCGTTTCCCATCCCTACTACTAAAAGATGTAGTAGGGATGGGAAAAATATAGGGAACACATTTTATCTTTTTTTTTTTTTTAGAACAAATTTTATTTCTTTTTTTCTATCAGGGAATGATTTATGTTAACGTTTATGTAAACATAATATTTAATGTTTATGTTCTATTTTTTAGATAATGTTTATTTATTTATAATATATTATCTGTCTTCTAATAATTTGCTTTCTAAACAATACAGTGTAATATCCTTTCTCCACTATATGTCTACATTATTGTGGTACTACTACTCCCAGCATAGTACAGAGTCTGTTCCATGTTGGGAGCAGTAGTACCTGCACTAAGAGACAGATTACACCAGGTCTCACTCTTGATCAGAATTTATAATCACATCACTGATTCATGTTTGCTGCTGAGAGTCGTGATTGGCCAGACTGTGCCGGCCAATCAAGACTCTCAACGGCAAATATGAATAATTGATGTGAAGTTCTATTCACATCACAGTCCGGCCTGAGTACATAGCAGGGATGCGGATGGTACAGTGTGCCGCCCGCTTCTCTGGATAATAAATTCCGATTGTAACGCGTCTATTGTAACGGGTCTTAATACACTGTATTGTTTAGAAAGGCAATTATTATAAGGCATAAAATATATTATTAATAAAAAAAATTTAAACTAGAAATTATAAGGAAATATTTAATTAAAATCATGTGGACCCCTCTGCCATGTGTTATATTGTTGGCTACATTTTCATGTCCCTGACTGCTAACATAAATCATTCCCTAGAAAAAAAAAAAAATAGTACAAAAAAAAAAGGGAATTGGGGGGTTATTTAAACTTTTAATAGGGAGGGGGCTTTGTTGCATTTTTTGTGGGGGTCCAACTGCTGAGACCTCCACAGATCACTTCAGTTCAAGTTGCTCTCCAGCTGTTGTAAAGCTATAACTTCCATCTTGTCTGGAGAGCCTCAGGCAATGTGTAAGTTGTAGTTTTGCAACAGCTGGAGACCACAGATTGTAGACTACAGATCTGATTGGACAGTCAGGAGAATACATAATGATATCAGAGACCTGACTGACGTCTTCTCTGTTGTCGTTGCTTTTCTTTTCTTCTTCATCTTGTTGGTGCACCAGGATTTCTTTCAGCTTCATCTTGCTTTGCAGAGTCTAAAGACAAGACATCATTGTCAATTTGTTAGCAGATCCTCTGTACGAAGAAAATAATCATTACAATCCTGCCAGGCACTGCGCCCCCTGAATATATCCCTGACAGAAACTGTGCCCCCTTTCTATATCCCTGACAGAAACTGCGCCCCCTGAATATATCTCTGACAGAAACTGTGCCCCCTGAATATATCCCTGACAGAAACTGTGCCCCCTGCCACACACTGTACCTGTAATAATAATACTGCAACACACTGTTTCTTCTCAGTTCGGCTGAATCCTACCGCAGCACTGTCCTCCTCCAGACCCCTTGTCCACCTTCTGCTCCAGACCCCTCTGTCCTCCTCCATACCCCTCAGTCCTCCTCTTCCATACCCCTCAGTCCTCCTCTTCCAGACCCCTTTGTCCTCCTCCATACCCCTCAGTCCTCCTCTTCCCAACCCCTCAGTCCTCCTCTTCCAGACCCCTCTGTCCTCCTCCTCCAGAACACCAGTTTTCCTTCAAGCTCCTCTGTCCCCCTCCTCATCCAGACCCTTTGTCGGCCTCCACCTCCAGACTCCTCTGTCCACTTCCTCCAGACCCCTCTGTCCTCCTTCTTCATCCTAGGTCCTGCTCCTCATCCAGGTCCCTCTCTACTCCTTCAAACCATTCTGTCCACCTCCTTAAGACACCTTTGTTTGCCTCCTTCTCCAGACCCTTCTTGTTGCCTCCTCCAGACACCTCTGTCTGCCTCTTTATTCAGACCTCTCTGCCCTCCCCCTCCTACAGTTCCCATGATCCTCCTCCAGGCTCCTCTGTCCTCCTCCAGATATCTAAGTTTTCCTCCAGGCCTCTCTGTCACACCCATTACCAACCCTCCACTCCCGAGGAACAAAAGAACCGCCAGGTTCCTCCAACCCCCCCCCCCTAGAATCCTTAGTCTTTTTCCAGACTCCTCCTCTTCCCCTCAACAGATTCCTAAGTCCATGTATCATACATACATCATACATACCGTATATACTCGAGTATAAGCCGACCCGAATATAAGCCGAGGCCCCTAATTTCACCCCATAAACCCAGGAAAAGTTATTGACTCGACTATAAGCCTAGGGTGTGAAATACATCATCCCCCCATGTCATCATCCCTCCCTGTCATCATCCCCCCCCCCTTCATCATCACCGCCTGTCAATCCCTTCATCAGTGGTCTTCAATCTGCGGACCTCCAGATGTTGCAAAACTACAACTCCCAGCATGCCCGGACAGCCATCGGCTGTCCGGGCATGCTGGGAGTTGTAGTTTTGAAACCTCTGGAGTTCTGCAGGTTGAAGACCACTGCGGCCTTTGTCATCATTCAGACACCCCCTTTTTAGTTTTCTACTCACCTCCCCTCGGTGGGAAGGAAGGGTGAGTTGGTCCGGCCATCTATGCTGCAGGGACCGTCCGGTGGGGAGGGCAAGTCGTAGGTGTCTGAATGAGGACGAAGGCCGCAGTGGTCTTCAACCTGCGGACCTCCAGAGGTTTCAAAACTATAACTCCCAGCATGCCCGGACAGCCGATGGCTGTCCGGGCATGCTGGGAGTTGTAGTTTTGCAACATCTGGAGGTCCGCAGGTTGAAGACGACTGAGAAGGGATTGACCAGCGGAGAGTTCACTCGAGTATAAGCCGAGGGGGGGCGTTTTCAGCATGAAAAATCGTACTGAAAAACTCGGCTTATACTCGAGTATATACGGTACATCTATCATGCATGCATGCATATATCATACATACACACATCTATTATACATACATCATGCATGCACACATATATCCTGAATACATCTATTATACATACACATATCTATCATACATTCATCATACATCTATCATGCACACATACATACATCTAACATGTATGGACACTTCTGTCATACATACATGCATACATCTATTATGCATAAACACATCTATCATGTCTACTCACCTTATGCAGGAGATCAGGGTCACTCAACTGGGGCAGCAGTGGCAATAATATAAAAAAAATACGGCTATGGCCCCGTTAGCCAAAAACAAAACACCACTCGCCGCCAGCGACGCCACTGTCATTAATATTTATTACAACAATTTGAACATGTTATAGACCACTACACTAATTAAGATTACATGTAAGGGATACACTTGCAAACACATTTTGGTGCAGACAGAAAAGGTATTTTTTCTCAGTAAGGTACAACAAGTTAAGTTGTTGCGGTCACTTAGGGTACATGCACACCACGTTTTTTCTATACAGTTCCTGCATTCGGTTTCAAGTTAAAAACCGTACAGAACCATATAGAAAACCGTATGTCAAACGCATCATCTGGTTTAGTACGTTTTGAGTCTTATATAGTTTTGTCCGTTTTTTTACCCGTACCCCAAACCGTAGACTACTAAGTTTTTTGGTCCGGGTGAAAAACTGTATTAAACTGTATACGTTTTTTTTTTAACATGGGAGCGAATGGGAACCGTGCAGAACTGTATGTGTGTACGGTTCCATGCGGTTTGCACCATACGGTTTTTGACTTTGCACGTAATTTTTTCTTGGAATTGCAACCAAACAAGTGAAAGTTTATTCAAAATGGAGTGAAAAGTTTAAAACGTATATGTTTTTTTCTTAAAAAACGGATGCAACTGGACATTATTTTCAAACCGTATACAGGTTGAAATTTGTACACACGTTTTGATACAGTTTAGTGCTGTTTTGAGGAATCCGTTTTTCATCAAACTGAAATTTTTTATGTGCCCTAGACACTCCTTCCCTCAGCTCTCCAAAACATTTCCTGGTTCCACCTCCACGCAAAATCGTCCGAGGGGGGGGGGGGGGGGGGCATTGCTTCTACCTCTCCACTCTGTACTGTAGCTCTAGATTTGGCCCCTCCTCTCAGCTGTCCGGAGATTTCCAAACCTACAGCGAGGGGGGACGAAAGGCGGAGCTGTGCGGAATGCAGTTCTGAACCTCCCTCAGCCTCATACACAGTTCCCTTCTCGCCCCTCCCTCAGGAGGAGGACATAGATTATCACAGACCCGCTATAAAAATCTATGTCCGCCAGGCTGTGGTAGATGGGGAGTAAAAATCTCTACTGTGGTTGTGTGACTGAGCCATTGTGAAAATATATGGCTGTACAGGAGAGGGATTCTCATAGCCCCACTCTTGGACGTAAATTTTCATGCATCTCCCTCAGGAGGAGAGGGATTCTCACAGCCCTGCTCCCACAGCCCCCTGGACGTAGATTTTTATAGCTGTCAATATCTGTCTGCGAGAGTCCATGTCCTGAGGGAGGAGCGAGGAGGGAGCTGTGTACAGGGACGAGGGAGTTGCAGAACTGCATCCCGCACATCTTTGCCTTCCCCCTCCCCTGGCTGTATGTTCAGAAATCTCCAAACAGCTGAGGACAGGGACGACGTAATAATGCACGGGGTGGAGGCGGAGACAAGGAATGGTTCAGAGGGGAGGAGCTGACCCAAAATTGTCTGGGGTGCATAAAAATCCCTTACACTGGCACAGGTGTATCCCCACATCTGTCATACATACATCTAACATCCCTCCATCCATACATTAATAACACATACATTCACAGGATACATACATTGATTTATCATTCATACATGCACGCCCCTCGGTCTCTTCCCCACTCCTAACGCCCCCCAGCTCATTCTCCTAAAACCTCTATTACCCCCCCCCCCACCTGCTCGGTCTCCTCATCTCAATGACGCCTCTCCAACCACCCCTAGAAATGGCCACCCCAGTCTCCTCACCCAACCCGCCCACCCCGTCTGCTAACCCCCCTTGTCAACTTACTTTAACAGAGATCAGCGATGCAGTTGGGCGGGCCACCCAACAGATGGCTTGGCACACCAGGCAAAAGCCTGATGTCTGGCCCTGTTCAAAAGCCACCACCTGGCCAGGCTGGCTTATTCTTGTGTGGCCCCTTTGGCCGTGCACTGGCAGACACCGAGAAAGCCGGAAGAGCAATGAGTTCTTTGGCGGCCACGCTACAGTAAACTCCTGGGCTTAGACGCGAGGTCACATGACCTCAGCTTCTCTCCCAGGCAGCCACTGCAATTCTCTTAAAGGGCCGCTGCACCAGTGGCTGTCTGGAAGAGGAATGAAAGTGACACCCAGCTCTGACACAGCGGAATCTCCACAATGACACTGTGGCCGTAGCAGGGCCAGGCCTGGCTATTTAAAAATAAAAACTTGTGATTTTATGTGACAGATGCCGGACGGCTGGCCTTTTCCCTAACAGGGCCCTCGGACAACTTCTGAATGGACCGGCCGGTCAGTCCGCCCCTGAAAGTTGTGCAAATTTTGTTGATGGATGTCTGCACTGTAGTCACTTATATGGTCTACAAAGTGTGACAAATTGATATGTACCACTGTATGTAGCCAATGTTGATCTGTGTAATAGTATGGTGGTAATGCAATAGTATGGTAAAGGTCATGGCACCGGGGTATTAATTATCCCTTGTATATTGGTATTATTGGTAGTATTGGCCTTTGTATTGAGTGCATTGGGTTTAGGTCAGTTTGTTCTACAGTATGATTATAACATATATGGTCATAGTATCTGCTCTATGTGTAGAGTGCCACCTGAAAAAATGGATGACCCACTTGGACCTCAGAGGTGTTGTGCCCCCCTATCTTGAACCAAAACTACATCTCGGATAAGAACTTGTAAATTTGAGCAAAATTTCTATATTAAATAGGTGTAATGATTGCACCTGGCAAGGCTGTGCATATTGCTCTCTGGTCAAGCAAGATTTACAGATCTGGGCCAATCGGCAGCTAGGAGGGGTTATTTAAGGCCTCCTGAGCCTTTCTGGTTTGCTGCTAATTTCACTTTGCACTTTGTCTTGCTCTGTGTACATATGTATCCTTGTTTAACCCCTTAAGGACCCAGCCATTTTACACCTTAGGACCAGAGCGTTTTTTGAACATCTGACCACTGTCACTTTAAACATTAATAACTCTGATACTTTTATTTATCATTCTGATTCCGAGACAGTTTTTTCGTGACATATTTTACTTTAACATAATGATAATTTTTTGTGGTAAATTGCATCCTTTCTTGGTGAAAAATTCCAAAATTTGATGAAAGAATTGAAAATGTTGCATTTTTCTAACTTTGAAGCTCTCTGCTTGTAAGAAAAATGGATATTCCAAATAAATTTTATTTTTATTCACAAATACAATATGTCTACTTTATATTTGCATCATAAAGTTGAGATGTTTTTACTTTTGGAAGACACCAGAGGGCTTCAAAGTTCAGCAGCAATTTTCAAACTCACTATTTTTCAGGGACCAGTTCAGTTTTGAAGTGGATTTGAAGGGTCTTCATATTAGAAATACCCCACAAATGACCCCATTATAAAAACTGCACCCTCCAAAGTATTCAAAATGACATTCAGTAAGTGTTTTAACCCTTTAGGTGTTTCACAGGAATAGCAGCAAAGTGAAGGAGAAAATTCAAAATCTTCATTTTTTACACTCGCATGTTCTAGTAGACCCAATTTTTGAATTTTTGCAAGGGGTAAAAAGGAGAACATTTTCACTGGTATTTGAAACCCAATTTCTCTCGAGTAAGCACATACCTCATATGTCTATGTAAAGTGTTCGGCGGGCGCTGTAGAGGGCTCAGAAGGGAAGGAACGACAAATGGTTTTTGGGGGGCATGTCACCTTTAGGAAGCCCCTATGGTGCCAGAAAAGCAAAAAAATAAACACACATGGCATACCATTTTGGAAACTAGACCCCTTAGGGAACATAACAAGGGGTAAAGTGAACCTTAATACCCCACAGGTGTTTCACGACTTTTGCATATGTAAAAAAAAAATATTTTTTTTCCTAAAATGATTGGTTTCCCAAAAATTTTACATTTTTAAAAAGGGTAATAGTATTTGAAGCCTAATTTCTCCCGATTCAGAAAACACCCCATATGGGGGTGAAAAGTGCTCTGTTGGCGCACTACAGGTCTCAGAAGAGGAGTAGTCACATTTGGCTTTTTTAAAGCAAATTTTGCTCTTGGGGCATGCTGCATTTAGGAAGCCCCTATGGTGCCAGAACAGCAAAAAAAAAAAAACACATGGCATACCATTTTGGAAACTAGACCCCTCAGGGAAGGTAACAAGGGGTAAAGTGAACCATAATACCCCACAGGTGTTTCCCGACTTTTGCATATGTAAAAAAATAAATAAAAATTTTACCTAAAATGCTTGGTTTCCCCAAAATTTTACATTTTTAAAAAGGTTAATAGCAGAAAATACCCCCCATAATTTGTAACACAATTTCTCCCGAGTACGGCGATACCCCATATGTGACCCTAAACTGTTGAAATACGACAGGGCTCCAAAGTGAGAGCGCCATGCGCATTTGAGGCCTAAATTAGGGACTTGCATAGGCGTGGACATAGGGGTATTCTACGCCAGTGATTCCCAAACAGGGTGCCTCCAGCTGTTGTAAAACTCCCAGAATGCCTGGACAGTCAGTGGCTGTCTGGCAATACTGGGAGTAGTTGTTTTGCAACAGCTGGAGGCTCCGTTTTGGAAACAGTGGCGTACCAGACGTTTGTCATTTTTATTGGGGAGGGGGGCTGTGTAGGGGTATGTCTATATGCAGTGTTTTTTACTTTTTATTTTATTTTGTGTTAGTGTAGTGTTTTTAGGGTACAGTCGCACGGGCGGGGGTTCACAGTAGTTTCTCGCTGGCAGTTTGAGCTGCGGCAGAAAATTTGACGCAGCTCAAACTTGCAGCCGGATACTTACTGTAAACCTCCGCCCATGTGAGTGTACCCTGTACATTCACATTGGGGGGGGGGGGGGGGGGGGGGAATCCAGCTGTTGCAAAACTACAACTGGGAGTTGCAGTTATGCAACCAGCAGATGCACCACTACAACTCCCAGCATGCACTTTAGCTGATTGTGCAAGCTGGGAGTTGTAGTTATACAACAGCTGAAGGTACACTTTTCCATAGAAGAAATGTGCCTCCAGCTGTTGCAAAACTATAAGTCCCAGCATGCCCATAAGGGAATGCTGGGAGTTGTGGTGGTCTGCCTCCTGCTGTTGCATAACTACAGCTCCCAGCATGCCCTTTTTGTATGCTGGGAGCTGTTGCTAAGCAACAGCAGGAGGCTGTCACTCACATCCAACTGCTGATCCATGCTGCAGGTCAGTCCCTCGCTGCAGCCGCCGCTCCTGGGGTCCCGATCCCAACAGGGACGCCGGGGATCTGGGACCCTGGGTCCACGTCCCACACCAACGCGGAGCGGGTTGCGGAGTGACACCAGCAGCAGGTTCCCTGATTGGTCAGCCGGTAATCCGGCCGACGAATCAGGGCGATCGTGAGGTGGCACCAGTGCCTCACCCCTGCTGGCTATGGCTGTTCGGGGCTGTCAGAGACGGCCTCGATCAGCCAGTAATTCCGGGTCACCGGGTCACTGGAGACCTGATTGACCCGGAATCCGCCGCAGATCGCTGGGCTGAATTGTCCAGTGATCTGCGGCCATTGCCGACATGGGGGGGTCATCATGACCCCCCTGGGCGATATGTCCCGATGCCTGCTGAACGATTTCAGCAGGCATCGGGCACCGGTTCCGCTCCAGATGGCTGCGGGGGGGCCGGAAAAGTGCATGACGTTCTCATACGTCACGTGTCCTTAAGGACTCGGCAATGGAGACATATGAGAACGTCATGTGTCCTTAAGGGGTTAAAGCCAGGGTGTTTGTAGTTCACCTGCTTGTGTAGTTTTAGCTTTGTCCCGTTTCTGTATTTGTCTATACTGGTCGGTTTTATCCTGTCTAGTTTGGTATCTGTGTTAGTAACTTTTTCCTTGTATTTTGGCTTGTGTTCACACCTGTTTCTGTGAATCTTGAGCCATGTTTAGACTAGTTTGTATTTTGTGTTTTTCTCTAGGTTAGGTCCTAATCTACATAGCTTTGTTGTGCCCCTAACCTGGATTCAAATTTTTTTTTTGTATTTTAAATTCCTCCATTGTTGGAATTTGGTTTTGTATTTAGTCTAGTGTGAATTGATTCTAGAGCATCCTTGATCTATATAGTGTTGACTTCAGATAACCTTCATCCCCTGCATTCCTAATCCAGTCTCACCAGTATACTTTTAGTTATCCTGTCTTGTTCATATTATTATTCCTGACATATTTCTTAGGTTCTTAGGCTGTTGTATGTTCGCTATATACCTGCCACCATGTTTCCCTGATATCTGTTTGTAACTACTTTCCATTCCTGCCATTATGAAGTATCCCGGTTTCTTGTCTGTTCTTAACCTTTTGTATCCTGACCTGGGTCCCTGACTTTGTGCCGTTCTTGTTTATTGTTTTGACTATGATGCCCCTCACTTTAGTCAGCAGAGGGACTGGCGCCCAGTTGAAGAGCCGCTACTTAGGGCAGCTATGCAGGTATGCAGGGAAAGGGGTTCTGGGATAAGCTCAGGGCTCACTCTTCCCAGCCCTACGTAACAATATGATGTCTTATCATAGACAACCATTTTCATATCGGATCACCATGAAAATAAGCTGATGGCCAAAGGTTTTAGTGCTGGAATCCCCAAAAAACATGTGATTAAGGTGGGTAGGCTGTGGACAGCTAGAGTTTTCCTAGGCGGCGCCCACTACTGGTGAAATGATGAAGGGCTGTCCACATAATACATAGGCCTGTTGAATCTGCCAACTAAACTTTATACTTTCCTTCAAAAAGGTGGCACCAAGCTGGAGATACAACTCTATAATGTGTATAGCCTAGTAGGGTATACGGACAGTGATTGTCCATGGGGGTTGTTTTTTTCATTGTTGTAATTTCTTCCATTTGTTTATGGAAATATCTGTTTTCTATTTCCAGACAATAATTAAACATCTACAGTTAAATGTAGACTTGTGTAATAGAACTAATTAACCTTATTACTGTAAAGCTCCCTAAAGGAACTTGAGTCTCTGTGGATGTCGTCTATGTATCTCCCTGGTGGCTGCTCCTCCATGAGGAATATATTGACTCAATAAATATGAGGAGGTTCACTTAACACGAAGCCTTAGAAGCGGAAAACACAATCCACCTGTTTCAGTCATCTTTCAATAAATACCAAAATAAAAAAAAAACTGTAATGCTATCAAAAATGTTTTGATCTTATTTTATTTTTACCGATGTTCACAAACATCTAATATCCTGATTATTTAAAGCTGAAGGCGCAAGAATTAATACAAGTAAGAACAACAGCCTGGGAATGAGAACATGTCATGGATAAAATACATTAGAGAAATAGGAATTTTTGAATTCTTTGTAATTCTTGAATTTTAGTAATTTTTTTTATTCAACTTTTTCAGGAATCCAGCTATGGAACAGTTACATTTCTTAAATCATAATTAAGTTATAAACAATGTTCTGTAATGCAGCAATTCTTGATAGTAAAATTCAACTGCGACTTTGGAGTTGTCCACATGTGTACAGACACATAAGATATGAGGGCACCCTAGGATTTGGGCAGCATCAAGACATATTGTGGCCATCCCTGGAGGTGAAGGGGACCCATCACATCTTGGGGTGTAAATTAAAGTCTGTTCTGGCCATTCTTTAGATTTTGGAAATGTTGCTTGAGTTGTAGGGACCAGTCTTCAAATTCAGGTAAGACCAACAGAGATCAGATAAAAAAAAAAAAAAAAAAGCAAAAGACAGAAAAAATGGGGAGAAAAGGGTTGAGGGGGGAGGGGGGGCACTTTCTGTGTATAATATGAAAGGCAATAACTAAAAACACTGCTTATACAATGTATACCAATATAAAGCAATCTCCGGCTACTGTACCTCCTTTTTTTAAATAAAAAAATAATTATAGCATCTGTCATTTCAAAACACTTTTGTCGTGTTATATAATTTTTTCTAATATGGTCAAATTGGCTACATGGGATGTTCTCAAGCCACTTTCCAACTAAACTAAGCAAACATTTGCGTAAATTTTATTTTATAGGGTTTTAGTGACAATTTTCCTCTCTGGTATCCTACTTCAAGATTGTAAAAAATGATAGCGTCACTCTGAAGGTTCAGTAGGAAAAAAGGTCAGAGCCCAGTTCGATGGCCTAGTGTGGTTTGCCGGCAGCTGGTGCATGGCACAGTATAGTACCCCACAACCCGGCCTGTCACTGCTTACCAAGGGTGTATGCAGGATTTTCTCAAGGGTTGTAATGAAATAAAATATTAATAATAATACCTCTACACTAGGAACACATTTTACCACGGCTGTTGCTAAATAATACCATGATACTGTTTTTACATAAAAAACACTATACTTAAATATTATCAATCACACCACTATAAAATACAGACAAATAATTACTACCACAGTGACTGGGTAATACCACCCTACTGATACTGAATAAAAAACAGTATACACAAACCAATATTACCCCCATACAGTAAACATATGGTGAGAAATACCAGTCCGACACAGAGTTTCTGCAGACAATATAAGTGATTACAGTGCATTTACATAAAATAACTCACAGGAGACATCTTCTTGGACTTCTTGTTATTTTTTTTTTTTTTTGTATAACTGTTTATTTAAAATTTGTTTTATTTTCTATCTGGCTCAGACCACCATGAAAACTTCTTCCAACTATGTAGTTTTTAGAGCATTTGGTCTGGGGTCTGTGTTTATTTAGGGATCGGTTCTGATGTCTGTATTTATTTAGGTAGTCCAATCTGGAGGTCTGTATTTACTTAAAGGGGTACTCCACTGCTCAGCATTTGGAAGAAACTGTTCCCAAAGCTGGAGTTGGCGCTGGGAGCTCGTGATGTCATAGCCCCACCCCCTCATGATGTCACACCCCGCCCCCTCAATGCAAGTCTATGGTAGGGGGTGTGACGACTGTCACGCCCCCTCCCATAGACTTGCATTGAGGGGGCGGGGTGTGATGGCATGAGGGGGTGGGGCTATGACATCACAAGCTCCCGGGGCCGGCTCCAGCATTCGGAACAGTTTGTTCCAAATGCTGAGCAGCGGAGTACCCCTTTAAGGGGTTTGGTCTAGGTCTGCATTTATTTATGTGATCTAGTCTGGGGTATGGTATGGGTCTGTATTTGTTTGGAAGGTGGGTGGTCTATATTTATTCAGTGGGTCTGGCATAAAAGATATACACATAAAGTTGCAAAAGAAATAAAAAAGAAATAAAAAAAAAAGAAATAAAAAAACTATAGACTACTTTTCTTGTCTGACCTTTTTCAACGTAAAAAATTTGTGACAGGCATGTTTAGACTATGCATATTTCTGTTTTTGTAGCAGTCGATTTGTCTGGAGTAAAACTATAGTCCAGTCTTACAGATCATTGCAGGAAATGTAAATCTAAATATCTAAAATTTTGTCTAAATCAACAGCAGGAACCAGTCAGTTGCTCGTTTTCTCAACCACATGGAACCAAGTGGAAATAATTTGATCTCCATTTACTTTCCTCAGAATTCGGGAGATGAATTGGATGGAAGTAGAAAACAAAACATTGTTGAATGATTTTATTCTGATTGGATTCTTAGAGGGACGGGTTGTTTGTATAATTTTAATGGTCGCCATTTACACAATGATCATCATCTGGAATTTCACAGTTTTTGGCATCATCCAGGTGGACAGCCATCTCCAGACACCTATGTATTTCTTCCTGAGTTGTCTATCATTATTGGACATCTGTTTTTCTACCGTCACCCTCCCAGCCATGCTGGCCAACGCCATCACCGGGAACAGGAGGATATCCTTCCATAGATGTTTCACACAGCTCTACTTCTTCGTTGGTTTTGGTGGATCTGAAAGTTTTCTTTTGGCTGCCATGGCTTATGACCGATATGTAGCCATATGTAACCCCCTCCGTTACCATGTTGTTGTGAATAAGAGGTTCTGCTCAGGGTTAGTTGCTGGATGTTGGGTCTGTGGGTTGTTGAATGCCGTGTTCCACACCTTGATGACCATGAAGCTGACATTCTGTGAAGATCATCATATCCACCATTTCTTCTGTGATGTCCTTCCAATGTTGGAAGCAGCTTGTAGTGACATCCAGAGCAGCCAAGTGTGGTTACATGTGTTCGCTGTATTTTTAGGGATGTCTCCTTTTCTGATTGTGATGAATTCCTACACACGGATCATCTCCACCATCCTGAAGATCTGTTCTTCGTTAGGAAGAGAGAAGGTCTTTTCCACATGTTCCTCTCATCTCATAGTGGTTACTATCTTCTATATTACAGGCTTTATAAACTACAATGGTCCTAGTTCTGGAGATTCTTTCATCATTGTTCGAGTTTTGTCTATTCTCTATAGTATACTGTCCCCATTGTTGAACCCTGTTATCTACTGTTTGAGAAACAAAGAAGTGAAGAAAGCCTTGGAGAAAGCAATAAAAAAACACAGGACAGAGCACTCCCTTGTGTGACTCTCGCTCAGATGATAGTAGTAAGGGTTAAAGGGGTACTCCGCCCTGAGACATCTTATCCCCTATCCAAAGGGACCCCCGCAATCTCGGTTGTTGCACCCCAGACATTTGGTGCATGGAGCGAACTTCGCTCCATGCTGAATGACTGACGATGCAGGGCAGAGGCTCGCGACATCACACCCCCTCCCATAGACTTGCACTGAGGGGGCGTGGCTGTGACATCACAAGTGGATAGAAAATTCAGAAAAAAATGTATAGATAAACAGGCAGCTGCACCTTTCCCATGCACTCCAGGGCATAACGTACAACCATAAACCTCCAAACGTTCACCTATGGCATCTTAGGGTGCTGCTAAATTGCCACAAGTATACTAACGTATATTAAAATATACCACCAAGTATATTCAAATAAATGGAATGACAATTATTACGTACGTGTTTCAATTACAGTCCGGCTTCTTCCTCAGGTGCTGAACAACTAACAAACACCTTAATATATCTATACACTTTGATCACATGACAGGAAATGACACATTGATCACTTGACATGCAACGGTATCACAACAACATACCTCTTAAAATATACTCATAAAATCAGCAGTATGCATAGAAACAAGAAAAAAAAAAACATATAACTCACAAAACAACTTCACAAAAAAATATATATACATAAAAATACATTTACAGCAAAATCTCCCTTAGCAGACACTTCCCAATAGGGGACAGTTTTTTATTCCCCGGCAGAGTCCCATAAGACTGTATGTATTTTGCACCCTCCGAATAGGGGACACTCCCAATAGAGGACAAAACACTCCCAATAGGGGACAAAACACTCCCCTAGAAGGCCGGAAGAAGCATGCACTCAAGTGCGAAACTGCCGCCATTGCCTCTGAGCGCTATTACCATGCGTCTACACTAAGATCCAGTTACCCATGACCCGGTCCCTGGAACGCAGTGACTAGTGCCGAGCGGTGAGTGCACATACACTTTCATTTTCTATTAATTTTAATGTTAGATCCACCATGAAAATAAGCTGATGATCAAAGGTTTTAGTGATGGAATCTGATAAAGCTGGGTAGGCTGCAGATAGCCAGACCTTCCCAGGCAGCACCCACTACTGGTGAAATGATGAATAGCTGGCCACAAAATACATAGGCCTCTTGTATCTGCCAACAAAACTCTCCATTTTACTTCAATAAGGTGGCACCAAGCTGGAGATACAACTCTATCATGTCTACAGCCTGGTAGGGTATATGGACAGTGCTTGTCCATGGAGGTTGTATAATTAAAAATTTTGAATGTCTTTAATTTATTTATGGAAATATCTGTTCTCTAATTCCAGACAATATTTTAAGAGTACCTGTCACCAAACTAAATTTTTTATATTTTGTTCCTAAGTATAAGACACTTTGCTATGTATTTGCATATCTCAACCTTTATTGTTTTTAATTTCATTGAAAAAAATGACCACTAGGTGGCTCTGTTCTGTTCCCTGCCGCAAGTCAAACAGTTAGTTTGAGACCAAACTCCGGAAGTGCGTGCAGGGCATGACGAGGCATAGCTCTTGCCAACTTCAGTGACGTCATGCCTGCTGAGGAACGCCCACTTTCTCCTGCCTCACATAATGAGAACAAGGGGAAAGGTATCATACAGAGCTTTTTAAAGGGCAGGAGGGGTGTTAGGAATAGTTAGGGTATATAATTTGCATTAGTTTAGAAAATATGGTTTGATGGAGGTAGTCTTTAAACATCTAAAGTTAAATGTAGACTTTTGTTATAGAAATAAGTGACCTTATTGATTTAAAGCTCCCTAAAGGAATTTGAGTCTCTGTGGATGTCGTCTATGTATCTCCCTGGTGGCTGCTCCTCCATGAAGAATATGTTGTCTCAATAAATATGAGGAGGGTCACGAAACACAAAGACTTGGAAGCAGAAAACACAATCTCAAATAACAATAGGTGGGGGTACTCTATCTATCTCACAGTGTATTGTCCGAGAAATTAGCCTAGAATGGTATCCTCTTTATCAGAAAACACAATCTACCTGTCGTCTTTAAGAAAAAGCAAAATAAAAACTGTAATTTTATTTTTAAAAAAAATATTTTTATTTTATTTTATTTTTACCAACATCTTATATCCGGATTAATGAACGCTGAAGGCACATGAATTAATAAAAGTAAGAACAACAGCCAAGGAATCAGAATGTCATGAATAAAATACATTAGAGAAATATGAATTTTTGATTTTTTTGTTTTCAAGAAATTAGATTTTTTAATTTTTAAGAAAATTCTCAAATTCAGCTACAAAAAAGTAGAAATTTTCATAAGTCATAATAAATAGATTTTAACCTTAAAGACCAAGCCCATTTTGCACATCATACCACTGTCACTTTAAGCATTAATAACTCTGGGATGCTTTTACTTATGAATTTGATTCCAAGATTGTTTTTTCGTGACATATTCTACTGTAACATAATGATAAATTTCCGTCGATATTTGTATCATTTCTTGGTGAAAAATGCAAACATTTCACGAAAAATTAGAAAATTTAGCATTTTTCAAACTTTGATGCTCTCTGCTTGTAAGGAAAATAGACATTCCAAATAAATTAAAAATTGATTCGCATATACAATATGTCTACTTTATGTGTGCCTCATAAAGTTGACATGTTTTTACTTTTTGAAGATATTAGGGGGCTTCAAAGTTAAGCAGCAATTTGCCAATTGGAAATTTTCAAAATCAGAATTTTTCAGGGACCAGTTTAGTTTGAAGTGGATTTGAGGGGCCTTTCTGTGAGAAATCCCCCATAAATGAACCTGTTATGAAAACTGGACCCCTCAAAGCATTCAAAATGACATTCAGAAAGTTTGTTAACCCTTTAGGTGTTTCACAGGTATCGGAGTGAAGGAGAAAATTCAAAATCTTCATTTTTTTTACACTCACATGTTCTTGTAGACCCATTTTTTGGAGTAAAAGGAGGAAAAGCCCCCCCAAAATTTGTAACCCAATTTCTCTCAAGTGAGGAAATACCTGAAATGTGGATGTAAAGTGCTCTGCGTGTGCACTACAAGGATCAGAAGGGAAGGAGCGACAATGGGATTTTAAAGAGTGAATTATGCTGAAATGGTTTTTGGGGGGCATGTCGCATTTAGGAAGCCCCTATGGTGCCAGAACGGCAAAAAAATAAAAAATAAAAAAAAACACATGGCATACTATTTTGAAAGCTACACCCCTCAAGGCACATAACAAGGGGTACAGTGAGATTTAACACCCCACAGGTGTTTGATGACTTTTTTTTAAAGTTGGATGTGTAAATTTAATTTCGTTTTTTCTATCACTAAAATTATGTATTTTTCCCAAATTTATCATTTTTACCAGAGGTAATAGCAGAAAATGCCCCCCAAAATTTGTAACCCCATTTCTTTTGAGTATGGAAATACCCCATATGTGGATGTAAAGTGCTCTGCGGGCCCACTACAGGGCTCAGTAGAGAAGGAGCAGCATTGGGCTTTTGGAGAAAGAATTTGTTTGGAATGGAAGTCTGGGGCCATGTGTGTTTAGAAAGCCCCGTGCTACCAGAATAGTAGACCCCCCCCCCCACTTGTGACCCTATTATGGAAACCACACCCCTCATGGAATGTAACAATGGGTGCAGTGAGCATTTACACCCCACTGGCATTGACAGACCTTTCAGACCTTTGGTACAGTGGGCTGTGCAAATGAAAAATTTAATTCTGTGAGGTGTAGTTTTCAAAATAGAGTCACATGTGGGGAGGGGGGGGGGTGGTCCACTGTTCTGGCACCATGTTTTTTTTTAGACACACATGGCCTTCAATTTAAGCCAAATCCTTTCTCCAAATGCCCAATGGCGCTCCTTCTCTTCTGAGCCCTGTAGTGCGCCCGCAGAGCACTTTACATCCACATATGGGGCATTTTCATACTCAGAAGAAATGATGTTACAAATTTTGGGGGGCTTTTTTCCGATTACTCCTTGTGAAAATGAAACATTTTGGGCAACACCAGCACAAACATTTTTCATTTTCATGTCCAACTTTAACGAAAACTCGTCAAACACCTTGCTATGTTTCGTGAGGGGTGTAGTTTCCAAAATGTGGTCACATGTGAGTGTTTTTTTTTTGCGTTTATGTCAGAACTGCTGTAACCAGCAGCCATCCCTGTGCAAATCACCTCAAATGTACATGGTGTGCTCTCACTCCTGAGCCTTGTTGTGCACCCGCAGAGCATTTTACATCTACACAATAGGTAATTCCATACTCAGGAAACATTGAAAAGTATGGGGCAACACCAGCATGTTAAGGTAAAAATATTATTTTTTTACAGTAACATGCTGGTGTAGACCCCAACTTAACCTTTTCATAAGGGGTAAAAGGAGAAAAAGCCCCTCAAAATTTGTTAGGCAATTTCTCCCGGAAATACTCCATATGTGGCACTAAACTGTTGCCTTGAAATACGACAGGGCTCCAAAGTGAGAGAGCGCATTGCTCATTTGATGCCCAAATTAGGGGTTTGCATAGGGATGGACCCAGATGCAAGTGTTGCACTTGCCTCCGCTACAAAAAATACCCTACGACAGTGTTTCCCAAACAGGGTGGCTCCAACTGTTGCAAAAATCCCAGCTTGCCTGGACAGTCAATGGCTGTCCGGCAATACTGGGAGTTGTTGTTTTGCAACAGCTGGAGGCTCCATTTTGGAAACAGTAACGTAGGAGACTTTTTTTTGTAGGGGTGTGTATATGTAGTGTTTTACTTTTTATTTTGTGTAGTATACTGTAGTGTAGTGTTTTTAGAGTACATTCACACGGTGAGGGTTCACAGCGAGTTTCTCACTGGGAGTTTGAGCTACAGCGTAAAATTTGATGCATCTCAATCTTGCAACGGGAAACTCACTGTAAACCCCTGCCATGTGAATGTACCCTGTACATTACATGATATTACATAGACATGAATGGAGGGGGCATAACGTGACATCAGGAGGTGGGCGTGGCATTACGTCACACTTCTAGTCCCGAAAATATTCGGTTTCCGAGCCTGGAGACGCAGCTCCGCACATAATCCAGGTGCTGCAGGTAGATCGCAGGGGTCCCAGCAGCGCCTCAAAAGACCCCCCCCCCCCGCGATCAGACATCTTATCCCCCTGAATTGTGTAAAGCCGGAATACTCCCTTAAATCTCATCATAGACAACTCTTCTCATATTGCATCCACCATGACAGTAAGCTGATGGTCAAAGGTTTTAGTGCTGGAATCCCCAACAAACATCTGATGAAGGTGGGTGGGCTGCAGAAAGCCAGACCTGGTGAAATGATGAATGGCTGTTCACATAACCCACTTTGCTTCAAAAAGGTGGCACCAAGTTGGAGATACAGCCCTATGATGTCTATAGCCTAGAAGGATACATGGATAGTGGTTGTCAATAGGGGTTGTATAATTCTAATTTTAAGATGTCCGTTCATTTATGGAAATATCTGTTTTTTAATTCCAGACAATAATTTAATATCTATATCTTAATGTAGACTTGTGTTATAGAAATAATTGATCTTATTTATTTAAAGCTCCCTCAAGGAATTTAAGTCACTGTGGATGTCGTCTATGTATCTCCCCTGTGACGTCTCCTCCATTAAGAGTATATTGATTAATATAATAAATAATTATGGGGAGGCTCACGGAACACAAAGACCTGGAAGCAGAAAAACAGAATCCACCTATCATCTGTCAGGAATAAGCTAAATTAAAAACTGATGAGATTAACTGTTTAAACACTTATACCCCAAAATATTATATAAAAATTGTAAGAGAAAAAACAGGATTAACAGTCCTCAGTCTACCGTCAGATCAATTGGTACACAGTGGATATTATTAAAAATAAATGAATAAATCACTATGCCAATAGCACAAAAATAAGCAAAAATTGTTTAATTATAAAAGGACAACAATTCATAAAATAACATAAAATGTATAAAAATTGTCTGACCACATGGCCCTTGTGGTAGAAAATATAGTAAATTGCTATATTAACCCTGAATCATATAGGTGTAACTCTTCACTATTGCGAGGCAGTACAGTGCAAATAACTTAATGCTCTATGAAACGTACTCTATACATTCAAATAACCATTATTAAACTTATGGACCTGTATTTGAATACCCAATATGTAAACCAGCTGCTCTACAGTCGATATGAGTGACAAGTAAAAAGCAATAAAAATAAATCAATAAATGAGATCACACAGATGGATGCATATATTAAAATAGCAGGAACATAGATTATTAATGTTATCATGTGCCGTTTACCGCTCCGGGTCTGGACAGTAACAACATTTGTGCCATTAATTGTTGTTATTGTTTAGACATGGAGCGTAAATTGTTTACAAAATAAGTATGTCTAAAATCGTTCTATTCTGACCTATTTAACTTTCTCATTTTTCCATATATGAGGCTGTATGGGAGTAATTTTTTGTACCATAACCTGTAATTTTTATCGGTACCACGTTTCCTTATATTTGACTTTTTCATTACTTCTTATTCCTTTTTTCTGGGATGGGATGTGACCAAAAATCAGCAATTTTGGAATGTTGTATTTGTGGTTTTTATAGTGATCAGTGTAATCTGCAATCTACTTCTATGGGCTGCCAGAAGGCAGACTGTTAAAGAGGATCACTGGAGCAGCCTCAGAGGCAGGTGATGAGACCCCCGGCCGCCATCTTGACTCATTGAACCTCCCCAGTTGTGCCGTGGGTATTCCAATGAGTCTCAGTAAGCCCTCCTAATACTTTAGATGCCATGATCAGTATTGATTATGGCACCTGAAGGGTTAATAGCGGGCATCAGTGTGATCATTGACTTCTGCCAGGTGGATTTGGAGGCTGTGGGTAGGTAGGTAGATCATTTCCCCCCATTACATAGATGCCCCTGTATGTAGACAATTAATTCCCCCCTATTGGCATAGAATGGTACAAAATGTAGGTACAGAAGAAGAGATTCCTGTTGGACTCCCAGTCGGACTCCCAGCTTCTGTACAATACTGAGTGTGGATGCTCACATTGTATACATCACCATTCACTTTACGTTCTTAGGGGCTCAAAACTGACATTTCCTGATTGTCATAGTTTGTGTATCTAAGAATTTTGCACCTGGAGCAACCTCCTTCCACTCCCCCACGCTACACAACTGTCCCAGTTATTGTCTCTAAGGATTTCAACAAAATTCAAAGCTGTCTCTCTTGACCTCTCCCAAAACACCAAGAACAATTTTGCATAGCTTGGGGTGAGCTATGTCCCCATAGCGGTTCTGCACTCCTGGTGGTATAACTGACATTGGGGAAAAATATTTTGTAGGATGAAATACAATTCCCTAAATGATGAAGTTGTTCTCTATTTTCTAGGTCTTAGCTTTAGAATCTAAATAAAATGTTGTTTCTTCTATGCCTGGGAGTGATCAATATTTAAATATATAGATGATACATTGAGGATCACAAAAAGAAAATCTTTCCTCATATGGAAATCTTTTAAAGGGGTACTCTGGTGGAAACCTTTTTTTCTTTTTTAATCAACTGGTGCCAGAAAGTTAAACAGATTTGTAAATCACTTCTATTAAAAAATCTTAATCCTTCCAGTACTTATTAGCTGCTGAATACTACAGAAGAAATTCTTTTTCTTTTTGGAACACAGTGCGCTCTGCTGACATCACGACCACAGTGCTCTCTGCTGACACCTGTCCATTTTAAGCACTGTCCAGAGTAGGAGAAAATCCCCATAGAAAACAGATGCTGCTCTAGACAGTTCCTAAAATGGACAGAGATGTCAGCAGAGAGCACTGTGCTCATGATGTCAGAAGAGAGCACTGTGGTCCTGATGTCAGCAGAAAGCACTGTGTTCCAAAAAAGAAAAGAATTTCCTCTGTAGTATTCAGCAGCTAATAAGTACTTGAAGGATTAAGATTTTTTAGTAGAAGTAATTTACAAATCTGTTTAACTTTCTGGCACCAGTTGATTAAAAAAAATGTTTTCCACTGGAGTACCCCTTTAAATCACAGATAAGGCTGGATTAGTATCTGAGGTATAATAGAGGGAAAATGACAAACTCTTGTAGGTGGAGATCTATAAAATGAGTCAGATGCCTAGTCAGTAAACCAATGCCAAAAGCCATTAGCCATCAAGGTGAACTCTGACCTTAACCCAATGGAACATCTCTGGAGAGACCTAAAAATGGCTTCCACCAATTATCCCCATCCAGCCCGACAGAGTCTGACAAGATCTGCAGAAAAGAATGGCAGAAAATTCCCAAATCCAGGAGAGTAAACTTGTGGCCTCATCCCCAAGAAGACTGAAGACTGCCAAAGGGGCATCAACTGAGTCCCAAGGAAAGGGTATGAATACATACAATGCTCAAAAAAAAATAAAGGGAACACTAAGATAACACATCCTAGATCTGAATGAATGAACTAATCGTATGAAATACTTTCGTCTTTACATAGATGAATTCGCTGACAACAAAATCACACAAAAATTATCAATGGAAATCATCAACCCCTGGAGGTCTGGATATGGAGTCAAAATCCAAAGAATAGGGGATAAGATGTCTGATTGCGGGGGTCCCGCCGATGTGGACCCCCGCAGTCTCTCATGCAGCACCCACCTGTCTCAGCTGCACGAAGCGATGATCGCTCCATGTCTGAAGACTCACGACCCCGGGGCTAGAGTATCGAAATGTACCAACTCCGCCCCTTGTGACGACTCCTTCCCCCTCCCATAGGCTTTGCATTGAGGGGGCAGAAATGTGCTGCAGAGGCATTTTGCGTTGGTTTAGTTCCATTACCCACTCCGTACGCCCAGCGGTCACCATAACAACCATCCCAGCCGCATTTCACATTAATGTGAGTCACTTTAGGTCAAGTTGCTATCATCCTTTTCTATGATTTTACTATAATTTCGTTTTTCAGACTTCGGGGACTTATGTTGCGTTGTTTTCACATATTAGACATTCTGACTGTTTAATTCACACTGTCCGGTGGCAATTTTGTTTTACAGCTCGGTGACCCAGAACCACTCTAACGTATTGGCTTTTATTGTACAATGTTTTTCTTGTTTATTATGCCTAGCGAAGAGCTGGTTCAAGCTAGAAAGACTAGAAGCACTAGTTAAAATAAAGCCAATTTTATTGTGTAAGATTGTCCGACTTTCTGTTCCTCTGGAGAAGCGCCCGTTTTTACTCTGAAATATTCACTATTTCTGTCTGCTCTTTCTAATAAACACATTTGTTCTTTTTTTGTTAGATAATACGTATACATATCCACCTATTCACCAGAATCACTATTAATGGTATACTGCAGAATGGTAAGCTGTAGTTACAGGGTAGTGCAGTGTTTTCCAACCAATGAGCCTCCAGCTGTTGTAAGACTATGACTCCCAGCATGCCCGGACATCCTTAGTATGAGTGTACCTAAATTTAATGGTCAAATAATGTAGATGAAATGGCTGTAAATAGCTACAAGACTAAATAGAGTGCCAAACACCCATCAAGCTATGTTCACACGCTGTTTTTAGGACTTAATTTAAGATGTAAAATCACCCCCCCCCCCAAAAAAAAGGCAATTTTATATCTCAAAAAGTCCAAAAAGGCCTCATTCCCTTGATTAAATTACAATGAATTCAATGGAAAAACATCAGATAAAAGATGCTTATAAATATGTCCATAATTATTACAGATGTAAAACAACCTATCAAGGGGCTTCTTTGGGGCCTTTAACAAAGTAATTTTTTTTGCCATTTAATTCCCTAAAAACGGAGTTGCAAGTTGTATACTTAGCATTTGCTGTAGACCCAAAAATGTATGCAAAAAAAAAAACAAAAACAAACAATAAAAAAGTTAAGAAAAAAAATCACAGATGTCCAATGCCTATAAAAAGTGATGTTTTTGAGACTCAAAATGAGTCTCAAAATACTGTGTGTACACGTAGCCTGTAGAGGGTGACACTAGAAAAGCCAGTCTTGCATTGTACAGAACCACCCTAAAAAATATATTACAAACGTTCGAGACTTTAGGCACTCTGCAGATCTGAAGAAGTAATTCAATGCGTGTCGGAGGAACTGTACAACGATTTTAAGGAGCCAACAAGGACCCTGGAAATTGTTTCCTGGCAAAGATTTTGATGGTTGTTAGGCAATACTAAAACCTGACAAAATGTTAAGATTCGGGTCTCCGTGACTGCACACTGCAGAGAGCCTGACAGATTTTATGTTGGGGAGCACCTTCAATAGCCTTCCTCTTGTTCTTCCCTGGGTGTCCTTCTTACATTTCTTCCTTTGCCATATATATGATATGATACAGTAAACCACTCCGAAAGACCAACTTTTGGAGACCACTTTTCAATGCAATTTTGAATGGTCTCCTCAAAGAGGCATCACTGTGTTCTATGATTTCAGACAATAATAAAAAAAATCTAAATATAATTGGAGACTAGAAATGATTCATTGTATTATAGAAATAATTGGCCTTAATGACTTGGGCTCCCATAAGGACATGCAGTCTCTGTGGATGTCGTCTATGTACCTTCCCCAGTGGCTCTATGGAGTGTTTTGTGATTATATATGAGGAGGTTCACATAACAGAAAGGCAGAAAGCACAATCCACCAGCCTCACGTCTCGTTTCTTTAAAATCAAAAACAAATAATGATTTTTTTTTCACCTCAGATAGACAAAAACTTGTAAAATCTCAATTTCTGAGATCTAATTTATGGAAAAAGAAGCAACCACCTGGTAAGGTGACAACAAAAGGAACACACAACTGACTACTTAATATATATAATGTGATATTTCAAAACTTCAGATATACTGTGGAACAAAAACAGACAATAAGAAAAACCAAGCTCAATGTATATGCACCTAGGGGTGGGGTGAACCTGTAATTTGGAGAATCCACATAAAGATTTTGCATAGTCAGTACTGTACATATAGATGTAGAGTCCATCAACTCGATTGGCGACAGGCTAGTCTGTTTGCATGGTGTGCTACACTGTATGTATAGTATGTACAGAAGCAGGGACTTCTGTCGATTGCTGGACTCCCTGCTCCTGTACAGTAGGGTATGCATTTGCTGATCTCCTGTACAGCGCAGTATGTTCAGTAGGCTGGGTATGAGAGTACTTTGCCCAGAGGATGTAAAGTGAATGGCCATGCAGTCAGTGATCACATGACAGTTCACTTGCCTGTTCGTACGGGTGAGAATAGGCATGATTCAAAGGGGTCACCAACCTGATATAACGTAACTCGAAGAGTAAAAAGTTGCAGTGTGGGAAGGGTAAGTGTATATTACAGTTCTTACCCCTTTTTTTTTTATACATACCTCACTTAGAAGTACAATATAATATACCAACAACTGCTCTATTAATCCGAAACTACACACATCGCACCTAACAGGATGTCATGTTTTTAAGTAATCTTGATCTAAATGTCTGGCTGTCAAATTCTACATTGTCACTTTGTGGTATAAAGGAATAAGAGATTTATCCATATTGATAACCCCAACTTGGCTACTTGTGGGCCAAACCATTTCAAACAATTACACTGGGCAAACATTCCCCTGGAGAAGCCATCACAAAGACCCAACTTCTCCTCAAACTATCTAGGTTTTATATTATTTCTAACCAACAAATAAAATTTTTTTTTTCCATAGTGTTGAGATGACTGACCGGATGACGGCTCAGAGTAATAATTCTTTGGATGATTTTATCCTCCTAGGATTTTCTCAAGGAAAGGCTATATTCTCACTCTTAATTGCAGTTACCTACACGATGACCATTATTGGGAATTTTTCAGTGTTTACCATCATCCAGGTGGACATCCACCTTAAGACGCCCATGTATTTCTTCTTGAGTTGTCTATCATTATTAGACGTCTGTTACTCTACGGTCACCCTCCCGGCTATGCTGATCAACTCCATCACCGGGAACAGGAGGATATCCTTCCATAGATGTTTCACACAGCTCTATTTCTTTGTCTCTTTTGGAGGATCTGAAAGTCTTCTTCTGGCTACCATGGCTTATGACCGATATGTAGCCATATCTAACCCCCTTCATTATCATATAGTTATGAATAAGAATTTTTGTTCAGGTTTTGTGTCCGGGTGTTTGGTCTTCGGGTTGTTAAATGCCGTATTCCTTACTTTAGTGACCTTAAGACTGACCTTCTGTGAAGATCATCACATCAACCATTTCTTCTGTGATGTCCCTCCGATGTTGGAAGCAGCTTGTAGTGACATCCAGAGCAGCCAAGTGTTGTTACATGTGATCACCGTATTTCTAGGAATGTCTCCTTTTCTACTTGTCATGAATTCTTACATACGGATCATCATCATTATCCTAAAAATACGTTCTTCAGAAGGAAGACAGAAGGTCTTCTCCACATGTTCCTCACATCTCATAGTTGTTACTGTTTTCTACATAACTGCTATGTTTAACTACAATGGACCTATTTCTCGAGATTCCTTCATCGTTGTCCGTGTGTCATCTGTCCTATATAGTGTTGTTCCTCCATTGTTGAATCCCATCATCTACAGCCTGAGAAATGAAGATGTGAAGATGGCCTTGAAGAAAGTACTTTAGACATTTGTCTTTTTCAGTGCTGGACCCAGTGAGCTAAGATATTTACTTGTCATAGTCTTGAAAAGTCCCAACCACAAATTGTTACTACAATAGGGAGAACAAGTATTTGATACACTGCCGATTTTGGAGGTTTTCCTACTTACAAAGCATGTAGAGTTCTGTAATTTTTATCATATTTACTCGTCAACTATGGGAACCAAAATCTAAAACAAAAATCCAGAAAATCACATTGTATGATTCAAAAAAAATTAATTAGCATTTTATTGCATGACATAAGTATTTGATCAACCAGTAAGAATTCCGACACCCACAGACCTGTTATTGTTTTTTCTTTAAGAAGCCCTCCTGTTCTCTACTCATTACCTGTATTAACTGCATCTGTTTGAACTCGTTACCTGTATAAAAGATACCTATCCACACACTCAATCAAACAAACAAACAAACAGACTCCAACCTCTCCGTAAATGGCCAATACCAGAGAGCTGTGTAAGGACATCAGGGATAACATTGTAGACCTGCACAAGGCTGGGATGGGCCACAGGACAATAGGCAGGCAGCTGGGTGAGAAGGCAACAACTGTTGATGCAATTATTAAGTTAAGGAAGTTCAAGATGACGGTCAATCTCCCTCGGTCTGGGGCTCCATGCAAGATCTCACCTTGTGGGGCATCAATAATCATGAGGAAGCTGAGGGATCAGCCCGGAACGATACGGCAGGACCTGGTCAATAACCAGAAGAGAGCTCGGACCACAGTCTCCAAGAAAAACATTAGTAGCACACTACGCTGTCATGGATTTAAATCCTGCAGCGCATGCAAGGCTCAAGCCAGCGCATGTCTCGGCCCGTCTGAAATTTGCCAATGACCATCTGGATGGTTCAGAGGAGGAATGGGAGCAGGTAGTGTGGTCTGATGAGACAAAAATAGAGCTTTTTAGGGATTGCTACAAGCAGGTTCCCAGTTGCTGATAGCAGCCAGGACCCGTGGTCTATGAAGCGAGCACCACTCCTGTCGACTGCTGCACGGATTAGAGATGTAGATGGTAGATAACACTGAAAAGGCATAGCACTGTTCAGTGTTATCTACCATCTACATATCTAATCTCTACATTCAGTATTTGCAATCAAAAGATTACAATAAGATTAACAATAGTCCCTTGTGGGGACAAAAAAAAAGTGAATAAGCCCCTTCCCCAACAAAAAAATGTATTCCCCCTCTTTCCCTATTTTACCAAACAAAATGTAAAAAAAATAAAAATAAACAAGCATATATGGGGTCGCTGTGTGCGTAAATGTCCGAACTATAAAAAAGGATAACATTGCTGTTTTTAGTCACATCACATCCCAGAAAAAAATTTAAAGGGGTATTTCGGCTTTATACATCTTATCCCCTATCCACAGGGACCCTGCGATCTCAGTGCAGCCCCCAGCATTCTGTGCTGGATGCGGCTTCCGAGACTGAGAGGTGACGTCACGGCCACTCCTATAGACGTGAATAGAGGGGGCATGGCCCTTACCTCACCTTTTGAACTCAGAAGCAGTGCCCAGCACAGAATGCCGGGGGCTGCACCGAGATCGTGAGGGCCCCAGCGTCGGGACCCCTGCAATCATACATCTTATCACCTATCCTTTGGATAGGGGATAAGATGTATAAAGAAGGAATACCCCTTTAATAAAGTGGTCACAAAATCTACAGATCACAACGAAAAGAATGAGCTCTCATACTGCCCTGTATACGCAAAAATGAGAAAGTTATAGGTGATCAGAAGAGGAACATTTTGAACAAACTTATTTTGTTCAAAGTAGTACAATATTAGAAAAGCATGTAGCCATGGGAATCATTTTAACAATCAAACCATGAAGCTTTTATTGAAGCAAGAAGCTCACATATGAATAAGGTTACAAACCATGAAAAAGAAGGTCAACATGACCTAAACAAGACTGAAATAAAGTGTACAGCGCAAGGCACGATGTCAGCTATAGCAATTGGTGTCAATCATAGTGATAAAATTGAACAAAGCAAAAAAGCTGGCTGGCCCATCTCCCGACACTACAAGAAGATACTCCCACTCAATACAAAGCAAAACAATGGGGCATATCAGGGCTATGGGGTGAAGAAGTCTATGGCTCTGACACTTTCACAACCGGTCCACCGTGTCTTCCCTCATAGCTGCTATTTTCTTGTATAATATGATAAGGTTCATTATATTAACGAAACTAGTGTAGCTCAAGGTAGGCTGCTTCCACTGAGAAGCAATGTGGATTCTGGTAGCTAAAAGAATCATTTGTACAAGGCGGAAGACTCGAAAAATCTTTCTATTGGGTTTATGGCCCAAAAGGCAGGTGTACTGGGGATGTGTGGGTGACTATTTGAGTCCAAAGAGTGGAGACCACTGGGCACGACCACCATACATGGTACATAGTCCCTCGCATACCACACCCATGGAAGCAAAGAGATGAGACAGTGGGGTAGATAGCATGTAATCTAGCAGGTAGAAAACATGCAACACTTTAAGAGCAGTCTCCATCAATGACACAGGCCAACTGCCATGGCTCAATGTGGTGCAACTATCCCTCCATTAAGAGAGCTATAAAGTGAAACCAAGATAATTTTTCAAGTTATCCATAAATTTCAACTTCCCGTCAGGTGGAGGAGCATTCAGATGGGCATAAAGGAGCGAAAAAAGACCATGTCTGTTAGGGGTATGCAACAAACAACTTTCAAAAACGTTGGCATTTGGGAGGGTGTGTTAGACAGCTGTGCACAATAGAGTGAGAAGATCTGTTGTGTCCAAAATAATTCACTAGGCGGTAATGAACGAGAGGTCTGAAAAATCTCAATAGGTTAAAGTTGCCGCCTAATCAAAAAAATCATGCAGCCGAAGGGTCTAATTCTGTATCCACCAGATAAAGATAGACGGGTCAGTCCAGGAGTAAAAAAAGAGGGTTGGATAGAAAAGGGAAAAGCAGGGACACAGGGGACTGAAGAGAGAACTTAAAGTGAACCTGACGCCAGAGAGAAAGCGAATAAAGGGCCACCAGGGCCGAGGAAGGCAATAGGGCAGCTACCGGGCAAGAGGACCACATAAAAGCTCCATAAGAATAAAGCAATAGTAAAGAGTTTTCCAAAGTCACCCACCGTGGGGCTCCAGTAGATATGTTAATAAGGGCAAGCTGGGCCAGGCGTGCAGCATAGTAATATTTAAGAAAATTGGGGACCGACAGGCCACCTAGCTTCTTGTTATAATGCATCAAAGAGTGGACTATACGGGCCATTCATATGCCCAAATATAAGCAAACACATCCTTTTGAAGGGCTAATATGTCTTTCTTAACAATAGGTATCAGGAGGGAGCAGAATAAATAAAGAAGGCGGGGCAAGATTACATGTATGACTACATTAACACAGCCCAGGCAAGAAAGGTAAGGAGAATTCCATTTGGACAAGCCGGTTCTAATGGACGTATAGAGGGGTGGATAATTACGGCTATACAAGGTAGAAAGGAAAGGAGTAATCTTCACCCCCAAATAAGAAACACACGAAGAGGAGTCTTTAAAAAAAAATTATGGAAAATACGGTCTCTTAGCTGTGAGGGAAACCGGCAATGAAAGATTTTGGATTTAGGGACATTAACTCGGAGGCCTGAGCAGGCAGAAAAAGTATCCAAAGGACCAAAAGATTCGTCAGTGACACTAGAGGTTTAGTCATCGTCAGGAGAAGGTCATCCACGAAAAGGGATACTCATACTCCGAGGATGCCACTGAAATACCCTTGATATCCGGGTGACCTCTAATCAATGCCGCCAGGTGTTCCATTACCAAAGCAAATAATGCCTGACGGGTGCCACTGTGGATGGAGATAGGTTGAGGTGATGTAGAGGGGAGTTTCAAAAAAGCTGTGGGGAAGGAATATAGGTGAGCCAGCACTCTTACAAATGGACCTGAAAAGCCAAATTTTGAAAGAACTGTGAACAGATACTGCCAGGAGACACAGTCAAATGCCTTTTCTATATCAAGTGATTACATAGGGGTAGAAGTAGTGTTGGACAAGTGAATAAGATGAATACCCTTCCTGATGTTGTCAGAAACATGTTGGCCGGGTTTGAAACCCACCGGGTCTAGATGTATCAAGCCTGGCATGTATCTGTTCAAGCGGGTCACCAAAATTGAAGGCTTCAGATCAATATTCAGATGTGATATCAGTCTATAAGTAGCCGTATACCGGTGATCATGAATGGAGGGGGGCGTGACGTCACGTCCTCAGTCCCGGAAACCCGGAGGTCTCTGAAACTGGAGACGCAGCCCGCATAGAATGCGGGTGCTGCAGGGAGATCGCGGTGGGTCCCAGCAGCGGGCCCCCCACGATTAGACATCTTATCCCCTATCCTTTGGATAGGGGATAAGATGTTTTTGCCCAGAATACCCCTTTAAATAAGGACAGTAGAGGAGGTATCAAAAGGAGGCCAAACTTTTTATAATAAGCTTCTGTCAGACCATCAGGCCCAGGGGACTTACCTAATTTAAGATGAGATAAAGCAAAGGAAATTTCCTTGAACGAGATGGGAGCATTCAGGATCTCTCTAGAGTCAGGCGAGAGGGTATGGAGGGTGACAGTGGAAAGTAAAATAAGGAGCGTACCAGAAAAGGAGGGAAGGCGAGTAGGTTCATAATAGAGGGTGGTGTAGAAAAGGCAGAAGAAAATTTATCAGGATGAGAGGAACGGAGACCAGGGCAGAGCTGGAGGCTGTGGACCCTTTTAAAAGAAGTTGTTTGTTTGAGCATCGTCGCTAGCAGGCGATCAGGTTGTTAGCAAATCTGTAATAGGTAGCCTTGGTCCAGCTCATGGCCTTCTCAACTCCAGCTGATTTTAAACCATCTAAACGAAATGGGTGATGAAGGGGGCATATAAAATTAAACGCTGCCAGTACCATATCGTGATCGGACCAAACAGATAAAACATGACGAGTATACAGTAGTTGAGGTAAAGAAGACATATTCGTCAGTAGCCAATCTATTCTAGTGTAATGGCGTTGGACAGGAGAGTAGTAAAAATAGCCCCTGGCAGTGCCATTAAACTCCCGCCAGGTATCAATCAGCGAGTGGGTGACAAAAAGAGAAGAAAATAGGCACTGTTGGGTCCCTAATATGTGAAACGGGCCCGTGTTGGAGCGATCCAACTTACCATTATAAGCCATGTTGAAATCACCCACCCAAATCAGAATATCAGAGGTCAGGGAGCCAAGCAGGTCACATATTTTCTGAAAAAAATGTCAAAGGTAAGTCAGTAGGTACTTAGGTGTTCACTAAACAGACATGCTTATCGTACAAAGACCCTAGTAACCATAAATATCTACCCTTGGGATCTGAACGCTCCTCCTGGACCTGAAAGGGAAAGGAATTATGAAGCATAGTCATCACACCCCTACTTTTCGTAACATAAGTGGACACGTAAAATCGAGAATAAGACTAAAAAAACTGAGGCCTAGAGTCCCTTGTAAAATGTGTCTCTTGCAAGCATATAGCAATCGGTGCATATTTCATGTAATCTCAGAAGGCTTTCCTTCATTTATGCGGTGAATTAAAGCCCCGTACATTGTGAAGCAAGATCTTACTCATGGTGCAATATCACAGAATAGCTAAGGGGAGGCCATGAGGTCAGCCAGGCGACACATGTCCAAACAAGCAGCAGGAAAGGTCATAGGACAGACCGACAACCAAAGAGCATGGTCCATCATACTTCCAGACACCCGAGGTCTGGTGGTGAGGGTGCAGTAGTCCAACTCGGAGACAGCCTATGTCTACAGAAAGGCAGTAAATCCGCATAGAACAAAATAAGAAATAGAGTCCAGAGCATACGGTCACGCTGGGGGTAAGAGAACAGTAACCAAAAAAGTTAAATAAAATAGAATGACCCTTAGTCCATCATAGACTGTGAGAACGTAGGGCAGTACATACGAGTAAGGGAAAAGGGGAACCCCGCCTCTATTTCACTCCCTCCTGTTGGAGTGCCAGCTTAACAGGACGATAGTCACGGCAACTCGCCAAAGTAGTCGGCACCAAATCAGAATAAAGGTGTACTGTGGGAGGGAAGCTGGGAATTGTTGGGATATTCCGGGACGACGCCTGCAATAGGGTATCCCTTACCTCCGGGTAGTGCAGCTTCAGGATTACATCTCTAGGTAAGTCAGGATTTTTCGCCCTAGCTTGGGCCCTGTGGATCCTGTCGAGACAAAGCAGTTCTGGCTCCAATTGAGGGGTGAGGTCATAGAAGAAAGCTGTGACCATCTTGGTGAGGTCTGTGAATGTTTCTGGCAGGCCCTGTACACACAGATTCGCCCACCGTGAGCGGTTCTTAAAGTCCTCGATCTTTAATTCGAGAGCTTGTAGCTGAGCAGCATGATCGTCAAGATCTTGGCGGTCAGCCTCCACAGTGTCCGCCAGCTCATCTATTTTAGCTTCTGAGTCCGCCACACGCTGGGCTAGGTCATGCAGCTGTGAGGTAAGATCAGAAACCGCCTTAGCCAGCGCAGTCTGAAACTATTCCTTAAAGGGGTATTCCGGGCAAAAACATTTTATCCCCTATCCAAAGGATAGTGAATAAGATGTCTGATGAGACCCCCACGATCTCCCTGCAGCACCTGCATTCTATGCGGGGACTGCGTCTCTAGTTTCGGAAACCTCTGGGTTTCTGAGTCTGGGGACGTGACGTCACGCCACGCCCCCTCCATTCATGTCTATGGGAGGGGACGTGATGGCCGTCACGCCCCCTCCGATAGACATTAATGGAGGAGGCGTGGCATGATGTCACGTCCCCAGTCCCGGAAACATGGAGGTTTCCAAAACTGGAGATTCAGCACCCGCATAGAAAGTGGGTTCTACAGGGAGATCGCAGGGGGTCTCAGCAGTGCCCCCCCCCCCCCCTGCGATCAGACATCTTATCCCCTAAAATATTTTTGCCCGGAATACCCCTTTAATATTACGGAACATCACCGCTGGAGAAAGATCTTCTGGTGCCTGGGCGTCGTCACCATCTAAAGGCGGTACTGCGGAGCTCGAGCGGGAGTCCGCCATCTTCTCAGAATATATCAGGTATAGATTGTGAAAGGTGCAGTGATAATCTCTGGTTCCTCTTCCGTTGGGAGTGGCACATGTTCCCCCCACAAGAGAAAGTAAGTTACCGCTAGATTGGAGCCGATTATTGGTGCTTAAGAAGGCTGTTATCTCTGGTCAGCACAGAGGTCACATTAGGTGTGTCCCTTCCGGGGAGCCGCGTGCATGCGCCTTCAACCATGGGAATAATTTTAATTGTATTGACCCACAGAGTCAGTTATACAGTAAAATGTACAGCATAAAAACGAAACCCCTCAAAATTTGTAAAATTTTGTTTTTTAATCAATTTCCCCATACAGATATATTTTTTTTGTTGCGCCATACATTTTATGGTAAAATGAAAATTGTCCTTACAAAGTACAATCGGTCGTGCAAAAAACGAGCCTCATATGGGTCTGAAGTTGGAAAAATATGTTATGGTTCTTAGAAGGTGAGGAGAAAATAACGAAAATGCAATAATGAAAATGGTCTCTGTCCTTAAGCTTTTTTTTTCTGTTTAAAGGGGTACTCCAGTGAAAAACCTTTTTTTTTTTTAAATCAACTGGTGCCAGAAAGTTAAACAGATTTGTAAATTACTTCTATTAAAAAATCTTAATCCTTCCTGTATTTATTAGCTGCTGAATACTACAGAGGAAATTATTTTCTTTTTGAAACACAGAGCTCTCTGCTGACATCTCTGTCCATTTTAGGAACTGCCCAGAACAGCATATGTTTGCTATGGGCATTTCCTTTTACTCTGGCAGTTCCTAAAATGGACAGAGATGTCAGCAGAGAGCACTGTGCTCATGATGTCAGCAGACAGCTCTGTGTTTCAAAAAGAAAATAATTTCCTCTGTAGTATTCAGCAGCTAATGAGTACAGGAAGGATTAAGATTTTTTAATAGAAGTAATTTACAAATCTGTTTAACTTTCTGGCACCAGTTATTTAAAAAAAAAAAAAAGTTTTTCCCCGGAGTACCCCTTTAAGTTGAAACCACAACATAACGTGAAAAAGTGAAGGGTCTGAAGACTTCCCAAACACATTGGCCCTGATTTACTAAGAGTGGAGTGTAGGTTTGGGGTGTTTTTTGCTGTTCCAACCTTTTTTTCCCCATGGTATTTACTAATTTACTCCACTTTTGGAAACTTCAAACATGCTTTAAAGTGTAGGGTTTTTTTTTTTTACCAGAAAATTCACATGATTTTCAGAGTGGTTTTCAGAAAAGATGAGTGATTTTGGATGAAATGTAGGGAACAAGCCTCTTTTTCCTGAAAACCACGCCCATTTTGTAGTTTTTTTTTTCCACTCTGAGTGTTTCTGATTCTGTCTGTTTTTTTCTGCCCCACATTCAGAATTTACACAGAATTTAGGCGCACAACCCAACAAAAAGAGTCGGAATGCTGTTAGTAAATGAGGGCCATTGTATGTGATTTGTAGCCATCTGATTCTAATCTATTTTTCCCACAGTTTTGAGATGATTGAGTTAAGACACCGATGGCTCGTAACAATAATTCTTTGGATGATTTTATCTAGGGATGAGCAAATCGAATCTGATGATCTCCATTTAGTGTGGTCCAGGCTCCAAGGCATCTAAAATGGCGGATCCACATGTAAGGACATGGGACAAGGAATCCTGGGAAGGAGGGAACAAGGGTCGGTGGGATGACCCTGAATCACATGCAGCATGCAGCATATCAGCAGCCAGCCACCCCTGTGATGTCACAGCCTTATATAATCAGCAGCCATCTTGCGGCCACTCACATCAGCATTCTATTGCAGAAAGAGAGGGACATACAGCAGTGTGTGTTGCACAGAATAGCTTTTTTACAGCAGTGATTCACCTCAAGCCCAAATCCAGCCTAGAAGCACTGATAGGGAAGGGAGGGAGATTGAGAGAGAAAGTGCAATTTTGGGTGTAGTACACAGCAACTTGGGTGTGTACAACAACTGAAAAGCTAATAGTAGCCAGCCAGTTAGGGTGAGCAGAGCACTAAAAGCGTATTGTCCTCTATTAAGTGTAACCTGTGCATTCATCTAAGTGGTGTACCATTTTGTTCCTGTTAAAGGCCAGGCAAAAGTACACACCTGCTGGTGTTGTAGACAAATACTGTTTTAAGCGTACTGGAGCGCTTTGTACTCCCCTCATAAGTGCATAATACATACATACATCTAAGTGGTGTACCATTTTGTTCCTGTTAAAGTCTTAAGGGCCTAGTTACTGTGAAAGACCAGGCAAAAGTACACACCTGCTCAAAAGTAAACATATGCTGGTGTTGTAGACAAATACTGTTTTAAGCATAGTGAAGCATATTCTACTCCCCAGCAACACATGTGCCATCAATGATTGGTTAACACGGTCATCCACTTCATCACAAGTGACATCTGACACCCCCAGTCAACAGTTGGTGGGTTCCTCAGACACAACCCTCAGTTGGCATGGCCCGGGAGCACTCACTGTCCTCCCATTGCCTCTGTCCTATGCTGTTCCCTCCCCCACAGAAGTATCTTATGCTGTGGGTTCAGCTTCACTATTTAGTGAGGACGATCTAGAGGACAGCTACTGCCCAGCCAAGAAGTGGAGGAGACATCTGCCTCTTCCTCCACTAGGCGGACAAGTAGTGATGAGGAGAGTGGCGTGGGAGGCGGTGTTGCCAGCATTCAGGTTCCTGAAGCAGACACTGTTGAGGAACCTGAGGAGGACATCAGTGACATGCAGACACAACTCGATGATGATTGCAGAAGGGGCTTCATCATCATCAGGAGAAGAGGGTTGCAGGTTGCCCATGGGGCAGCAGCGGAGCCAGCAAGGTGGTAGCATGGTTGGCAGTCAGCATGGTGGCAGAAGTGGAAAGTCTGGAGCCAAACGTGCCCGGGGTACACCTGCTTCGCGGCAGGTAGTGGAACAGGGGTTCCTGGAGTCGGTGGCAGTAGCAGTCAATCAGTGCGGACTGTTGATGGGAAAATCAGCTACTCGGCGGTGTGGCAGTTTTTCATAAAGCATCCAGAGGATCCACAGGATCCCAATGTTGGCAACACGGCCCTGCGTCAACGTATTTCATCGTGTGCCCCTGCGGCTTCTTTTACGTAGGTTAAACTATTCATTCATTAACTCTATGTCCTTTTTCGTGAGCACGTTCGATCTATCCGAACTGGAATAGGTGCCCCTAGACTATTGGAACACGTAAGAAAAGTCCGTGCAGGAGATCCACGAGTCCTAAAATTTGCCTGCATAGAAAGGGTCAAGACACTCCCAAGAGGTGGAGATAGACATGCTACCCTATTACGCAAAGAGGCATATTTGATTATGAAGCTTGAAGCGGCAGGCATTTTGGGACTCAATGATCGAATAGAACTGCCACCATTTTTGTGATTCCACTCATATAAATATATTATCACTTAGAGACAAACATGTCTTTGTTGTTTACCTGAATATCTTCAGCCAGGTTCCCATTGTTCATGCTACGATCACATGACCTCACACCATGTGTTGTTTATTTTGATCACATGTTCAATTTGTTTTGACACAACGCCGCCTACCATGACGCCTGTCAGGGTCCGGACTAGCCGCTGGTGAAGACACTGGAGGTGGATCCCCTGTACCAGAGACGCGGGCCGAACTGGGGAATCGGTTCTAAGCAGTTACTGGTGTTCACCAGAGCCCGCCGCAAAGCAGGATGGACTTGCTGCGGCAGTAACTACCAGGTCGTGTTCCCCAGTAGCGACTCGACCTCTCTGGCAGCTGAGACAGGCGCGGTACACAAGGACTAGACAGAGGCGAGGTCAGACGTAGCAGAAGGTCAGGGCAGGCAGCGAGGTTCGTAGTCAGGGGCAACAGCAGAAGGTCAAGGTACACAGGCTTGGGACACACTATAACGCTTTCTCAGGGCACAAGGCAACAAGATCCAGCAAGGACAGGAAGGGGAAGTGGGTTTTTATATGTTTAGAACTGATTGGGCCAGGCACCAATTAGTGGTGCACTGGCCCTTTAAATTTCATAGAGCCGGCGCGCGTGCGCCCTAGAGAGTGGGGCCGCGCGCATCGGGGGGGCAGTGAAGGAGGACGTGGTGGGTGAGAGACATGGGACGCGATCCGAGAGCGGGCGCGATCCGAGAGCGGGCACGTCCCGCACCTCGGATCGCGTCCCCTCCGAGAACATGGACGCAGCGCTCGCGGTCAGCAGTGCCGACCGGAGCGCTGCATACAGAAGCACGCCGCGAGCGCTCCGGGGACACAGCGGGACCCGGAGCGCTCGGCGTGACAGTACCCCCCCCCCCTTGGGTCTCCCCCTCTTCTTGGAACCAAGGAATCTGTAAATGAGCTCTTTGTCTAGAATATTGTCCTCTGGCTCCCAAGACCTCTCTTCGGGACCACAATTCTCCCAATCAACAAGAATTTTTTTTTTACCTCTGACAATCTTTGAAGCGAGAATTTCTTTAACCGAGAAGACGTCAGAGGAGCCCGAGACAGGAGCAGGTACGGTGACCTTGGGAGAAAAGCGGTTAAGAATGAGAGGCTTGAGAAGGGAAACATGAAAGGAGTTAGGAATACGAAGAGAAGGAGGAAGATGAAGCTTGTAAGAGACAGGGTTGATTTGACTTTTGACCCTAAATGGCCCGAGGTAACGTGGACCCAGCTTGTAGCTAGGGACACGGAACCGAATATATTTGGCAGAGAGCCACACTTTGTCACCAGGGGCAAAGACAGGAGGAATTCTTCTCTTCTTGTCCGCATGTTTCTTCATACGAGAGGAGGCTAGCGAGAGCGACTTTTGAGTCTCCTTCCAAAGTCCCGGGTCAAATCATCTACGGCAGGGACTACAGATGAAGTGGGGATAGGGAGGGGGGGAAGTGGGTGACGGCCGTACACCACAAAGAATGGAGACTTGGCGGATGACTCTTTGAAATTGTACGAGAATTCGGCCCAGGGTAACAGGTCAACCCAATCATCTTGGCGGGAGGAGACAAAATGTCGCAGGTAGTCACCAAGGATTTGGTTTATTCTCTCCACTTGTCCATTAGATTGCGGGTGGTAGGCGGAGGAAAAATTTTATTTAATCTTTAATTGGGTGCAGAGTGCTCTCCAGAATTTCGAGACGAATTGAACGCCTCTATCGGAGACGATATGCGTAGGCAGTCCGTGGAGACGAAAAATGTCTCGCCAATTGTGGCGCAGAAGGGAGGCCAGGGAGTGGAACGAAATGGGCCATTTTGGAGAATCGATCAACGACCACCCAAATGACAGTGTTGCCATGGAATACAGGAAGGTCAGTGACGAAGTCCATCGCTATGTGTGACCAAGGCTGATCGGGTACTGGCAGAGGAAGAAGAAGACCTGCGTGCCTTTGGCGAGGAATTTTATCACGTGCGCAGACAGTACAGGAGCGTACGAAGTCAGTTACATCTTTTTCAAGGGAAGGCCACCAATAGTGTCTGGCAATCAACTGAGTGGATTTTTTGATTCCAGCGTGACCTGCCAGGTGGGAGGAATGACCCCATTTGAGAGTCCGGAGGCGAAGACGTGGAGGGACAAAGGTTTTTCCTGGAGGAACTGGTGCCAGGGAAGCCGGAGCAGCAGAGATCAGACACTCAGGGGAAACGATGTATTGGGGAGCGGTTTCTGCCTCCGTGGTATCAGTGGAACGAGAAAGGGCATCCGCCCTGACATTCTTGTCTGCAGGACGAAAATGTATCTGGAAATTAAAGTGAGCGAAGAACAATGACCACCTGGCCTGGCGAGGATTTAAGCGCTGACCGGACTGTAGGTATGACAGATTTTTGTGGTCAGTGTAGACGGTGATCGGGTGGAGAGACCCTTCCAGGAGATGCCTCCACTCCTCGAGAGCCATTTTAATGGCCAGCAATTCTCGGTCGCCAATAGCGTAATTTTTTTCAGGAGGGGCAAATGTTTTAGAGAAAAAACCGCAAGTGACGTTTTTTCCTTTAGCATTTTTCTGAAGAAGAACCGCCCCGGCTCCAACTGAAGAGGCATCCACCTCAAGGAAGAATGGCTTCAGTGGATCAGGCCTAGTCAAGACTGGTGCGCAGGCCAAGGCGGCCTTAAGGCGAGTAAAAGCTTCTTCTGCTTGGGAAGGCCATGATCTTGGATTCGCATGTTTCTTGGTCAGAGTCACAATGGGAGCCACGATAGTGGAGAAGTGGGGGATAAACTGACGGTAGTAATTAGCGAATCCAAGGAAGCGCTGGATAGAGCGAAGTCCAGAGGGGCGTGGCCAATCCAAGACTGCGGAGAGCTTATCGGGGTCCATTTGAAGGCCCTGTCCTGAGACCAGATATCCTAAGAAAGGAAGACAGGTACATTCAAAGAGGCATTTCTCAATTTTGGCGTAGAGATGGTTAACTCGGAGGCGCTGGAGCACTTGGCAAACATGGAGGCGGTGTTCCTCTATGTTGGAGGAGAAGATTAGATTGTCATCGAGATAGACCACCACGCAAGTATACAACAAGTCCCGGAAGATCTCATTGACAAAGTCTTGGAAGACTGCGGGGGCGTTGCAAAGACCGAATGGCATGACCAGGTATTCGGAGTGACCATCTCTAGTGTTAAAAGCAGTTTTCCACTCATCTCCTTCACGAATTCTGATGAGATTGTACGCGCCCCTGAGGTCAAGCTTGGTAAAAATCTTTGCTCAGTGCAGCCGGTCAAAGAGTTCCGAGATGAGTGGCAGAGGGTAGCGGTTCTTTATAGTGATCTTATTGAGCCCGCGGTAGTCAATACAAGGGCGTAGAGACCCATCCTTCTTGGCAACAAAGAAGAATCCTGCTCCAGCAGGAGAAGAAGACTTCCTGGTGAAACCTTTTTTGAGATTCTCCCGAATATATTCCGTCATGGCCTCGGTTTCCGGAGCGGAGAGATGGTAAATCCTGCCACGAGGCAGCGTGGTCCCAGGGAGCAAGTCAATAGGGCAGTCGTAGGGCCTATGTGGTGGTAAGACCTCTGCCTGTTTTTTGCAAAAGACGTCAGAAAAGTCCTGATAGGCATTTGGAAGGCCGAGCAAAGGAGAAGCAATAGAGACTTGGCTGGTGGGAAGCGACTTAAGGCAGCGTGAGTGGCAGGAAGAACTCCAGGATTTTATGTCCCCCGTGGTCCAGTCGAGGGTAGGAGAATGCCGCTGGAGCCAGGGTAAGCCAAGAAGGATGTCTGAGGTGCAATTAGGCAGAACAAAGAACTCAATCCTTTCTTGATGGAGAACCCCCACGGTCATGCGTACGGGGGCCGTGCTGTAACGCACGGTAGAATTCAGGTGTTCTCCGTGAACTGAGGAAATATAGAAGGGCTTGACTAGACGTATAACAGGGATGTTAAACCGGTTGATGAAGGAGGTTTTTATGAAGTTTCCTGTTGAACCAGAGTCCAAGGAGGCTTTATCAGCTGGAGAAATCCGCACTGGAATAGTCAGGCGTGGAGAGGAAGAATTTACACCCAGTGACGCCTCTCCCACGATCACTAGGTGCGAGCGTTTCCCTGACGCTGAGGACGAATGGGACAGTCCTTTAGGAAATGTTCAGAGCTCGCACAGTATAGGCATAAGTTCTCGTTCCTCCGGCGAGTCCTCTCTTGCTGGGTCAGGCGAGACCGGTCCACTTGCATGGCCTCCTCAGCGGGAGGCACAGTAACAGGCTGCAAAGGATGCTGGAAGAGAGGAGCCAGGCGCGGGTATCGCCTGGTGCGAACGAGATCTTTCTCCTGGCGGAGCTCCTGACGTCTCTCAATGTAGCGCATATCAATGCGGGTAGCCAACTGGATGAGTTCAGTCAGGGAGGAGGGTATCTCTCGTGCGGCCAGACAAACCTTAATATGGCTGGATAAACCTTTTTTAAAGGTCGCGCAGAGAGCCTCATTATTCCAGGCCAACTCAGCGGCCAAAGTCTGGAATTGTATGGCATATTCGCCCACGGTAGAGTCTCCTTGAACAAGGTTCAGTAAAGCAGTTTCTGCGGATGAGGCATGGGCAGGTTCCTCAAAGACACTGCGGACTTCAGAAAAGAAGGACTGGACTGAGGCAGTGGCAGGATCGTTGCGGTCCCAAAGCGGCGTGGCCCAGGTCAAGGCCTTCCCGGAAAGTAGACTGACGACGAACGCCACCTTAGACCGTTCAGTGGGGAATTGGTCCGACAACATCTCTAAGTGCAGGGAGCATTGGGACAGGAATCCCCGGCAATTTTTAGAGTCCCTGTCAAACTTATCTGGGAGAGACAGGCGGACTCTAGCAGAAGCAGCAGCAGCTCGGAGAGGAGGAGATGCTGGAGCTGGCGTTTGAGGCTGTGGAGGCAGGAGCTGTTGAATCATGGCGGTCAACTGCGACAGCTGTTGTCCTTGTTGAGCAATTTGCTGGGACTGCTGGGCAACCAGGGAGGTGAGATCAGCGAGGCTTGGCAGCGGTACCTCAGCGGGATCCATGGCCGGATCTACTGTCAGGGTCCGGACTAGTGGCTGGTGAAGACACTGGAGGTGGATCCCCTGTACCAGAGAGGCGATGACGCGGGCCGTACTGGGGAATCGGTTCTAAGCAGTTACTGGTGTTCACCAGAGCCCGCCGCAAAGCAGGATGGACTTGCTGCGGCAGTAACTACCAGGTTGTGTTCCCCAGTAGCGACTCGACCTCTCTGGCAGCTGAGACAGGCGCGGTACACAAGGACTAGACAGAGGCGAGGTCAGACGTAGCAGAAGGTCAGGGCAGGCAGTGAGGTTCGTAGTCAGGGGCAACAGCAGAAGGTCAAGGTATACAGGCTTGGGACACACTATAACGCTTTCTCAGGGCACAAGGCAACAAGATCCAGCAAGGACAGGAAGGGGAAGTGGGTTTTTATATGTTTAGAACTGATTGGGCCAGGCACCAATTAGTGGTGCACTGGCCCTTTAAATTTCATAGAGCCGGCACGCGCGCGCGCCCTAGAGAGCGGGGCCGCGCGCATCGGGGGGGCTGTGAAGGAGGACGTGGTGGGTGAGAGACACGGGACGCGATCCGAGAGCGGGCACGTCCCGCACCTCGGATCGCGTCCCCTCCGAGAACATGGACGCAGCGCTCCCGGTCAGCGGTGCCGACCGGAGCGCTGCATACAAAAGCACGCCGCGAGCGCTCCGGGGACGCAGCGGGACCCGGAGCGCTCGTCGGGACAACGCCTATATATGACGTCACACTTTGTGCGGAAGTCGTATACCGGCTAGAAGAAGTGCTGTGAGAGCATGAAACAGTCTGTCCCACTTACGTCCCCCGCCTCCACCACCGCACCTGATTGACATGCCTGGAATACACCAAGAAAGCTTTGTTGTATGGTGAGTGCAGTCCTGTCTTCTTTGTTGGAATTAAACATATGCAGTGTCACCATAAAGCGGCCTGGGAGAACCGTGGCTCCGATGTGGTGGTCCAGCCTGCTGCATCACCCAGTGGCACACCGCTCCCTTTTTCAGCCAGCCAAGGCTCCACCACCTCAGCTGAAGGGAGCTGTGTGTCATACCCATCTTCTGTCGCTCCAGATGCTCCTGCTCCTCCTCGGTGAAGCCATGTCCAAGAAACAACAGTATGCGCCCACTCATCCAACGGCACAGAAGCTGAATGTGCTCCAGTCCAAGTTGCTGGTGCTGCAGTCCCTCCCTTTTCAAGTGGTGGATTCTGCTCCTTTCAGAAAACTGATGGCTTGTGCCGAGCCGAGTTGGAGAGTGCCGTTATTCCTGTGCAAAGAAGGCAGTACCAGCCATGCATAATTTTGTGCAAGAGAAGGTGGGCCAGTCCTTGAGCCTGTCAGTGTGTACCAAAGTGCACGGCAGCTCCGACGTGTGGAGCTATAACTACAGCATGGGACAATACATGTCCTTTACTGCCCGCTGGGTGAATGTGGTTCCTGCACAGCCTCAACAACAACTTGTACAGGTCACTCTGCTTACGCCTCAACGGTCTAAGGCCATTGGTCCTGTGACAGTGTGCGACTCGGCCTCCTCATCCTCCAATGTGTCATCAGCCTCCACTGCACGGACAAGTCTCAGTGCCCCTCCAGCATACCATGTGTGCAGGGCACGGCGGTGTCACGCTGTTCTACACATGGTTTGCCTTGGCCAAAGGAGTCACACAGGGGAGGAACTGCTAAAAGTCATTCATCAAGAAATCGAATCATGGCTTACTCCACAAAAACTGGAAATGGGAACCATGGTGTCCGACAATGGGAATAACATCTTGTCTGTGCTGCGACAAGGAAGCCTGAGCCATGCGCCCTGCATGGCAAACGTGTTCAATATGGTTGTTAAGCGATTTCTGAAGAGTTCCCCAAGATATCCTAACAATGAGAAGGAAACTTTGCATGCACTTCAGCCACTCGTACACCGCAAAGGACACCCTCCTTGAGCTGCAGCGTCAGAACAGTTTCCCCCAACATAGACTTATTTGCAACGTTTCCACACGTTCGAATTCCACCCTCCATATGTTGGACCGACTATACGAACAGAGAAAAGCCATCACTGATTTCTTGATGATCCAAGCGGATAGGGGGGCTCCCCTGTGTAACTTCAATGTCAACCAGTGGCAATTCATACATGACACCTGCCATTTGCTCAGGCCCTTTGAGGAAGCCACATTATTAGTCAGTCGCCAGGATTACGGGATGAATGACGTCATTCCACTGCTTCATTTACTACAACACGTGTTGGAAACAATGGCTGGTCAGGGCACTGGAGACGTGGCGCCTATTTCTCACGGTCACATGAGTCCTGCGGGGGCTGAACTGGAGGAGGAGGTGGGGGGGCATAGTGGGGCACAGTTTAGGTTTCACGAAATGGGTGGTTTTTCTAGTCATCTGACAGGAGAGGAGGAGCAGGAGCCGCTAGTGGAGCTAGAGGGTTATGAGGAAGGCAAGACAGAGGACCCAGACACACCGTGGCAGTATGCAGTGGAGATGGAGGCAGGGAGTCCCTCTGAGTCACTTGCACAAATGCATGCTCACTTGCTTGTGTAGTGACCACCGTATTGTTACCATTCGGCAGGGGGATGACATCTGGGTCGCCACCTTATTGGACCCTTGCTACTGGCACAAAATGGGGCTTTTTTTTTACACCCACTGAGAGGGAGGACAAACTGACCTACTACAGAGACATCCTACGTAGTCAGTTGGCCGATGCCTATCAACGCCATCGTCCATCCCCTCGCAGGTCTGACTTGGGGGGCCCTCTGCGCTGACCTTCCACTGCCATGGCTGCTGGGGAGAGGTGGGGTGGCAGGAACAGTACCAGCTCCATCAGCAGCAGCTTGAGTCTACAGTAGTCCACCTTTCTTCACCCGCATAGTGAAGCAACTCATCAGCAGCAGGAAGACCTGGAGCAGGACCTACACCAGCAGGTGGTGGCATACCTTGACATGACCATGCCAACACACCTTGAAGATCCGCTGGACTTCTGGGCAGCCAAACTTGATTTGTGGCCGCAACTAGCAGAGTTTGCCCTGGAAAAGCTGTCCTGCCAGTAGTGTGCCATCAGAGTGGGTGTTTAGTGCATTGGGGTCAATAGTAACCCCGAGGAGAACTCATCTGTCCACGAAAAATGTGGACAGACTGACCTTTGTGAAGATGAATCAGGCATGGATCAGCCAGGATTTCCCACCAATGCCTCATTCATAAGAGTAGATTGACCATGGTGCCACACCAAAACTCCATGTAGGGCCACCCTTTTTAGGGTGAGTAACACTTGCCAAGAAGCGAATTAATAGCGCGATATTAGGGCCTTATGAGGGAAGTTTTTACAATGGACAATACGTTGTTCCCTTCCATCTTACTCGACTTACACCTCTCCCTATTTCCCCCTAAAAATACTGAAATTGCAGTGTTTGTAGATGGAAATAGGGAGAGGTTCCTCTGTGGGGCCGCCCCTTTATAGGGCGAGTAACACTTGCCAAGAAGGGAATTAATAATGCCAGAGTAGGGCCTTTCAGGGGAAGTTTTTACCCCCACGGATTACAATGAACCATACGTTGTTCCCTTCCACGTTTTAGAGGTCTTTGCATCACATCAATACTGGGTGGTGTAGGTGGCACATGGCGTTTTTTGCACACCTTTCCTTTTGTTTGATTTAAAAAAAAAATTGGGACACATATATTTTATCCTAAGAATATTATTAAAAGTTTTACGTAATGCCTATCCTCAAAACTTACTTGTGCACACTAACACTTTTACAAAACAGACTGTTTTCTTCTGCCTACCTGCCTCAGATACTATTCTGATCCTGCCACCTGCCTGATGCCATATATCTGATGCCAAGTTCTTCTTTTTTCACCCACCTTCGTCACTGGTTACTGGTATTGCCACCCATTGCACCACTCTGTCACTGGGTCACTTTCAGGACTCCTGATGCTGATGCCACCTCCAGGCTGTCTCATTCTGTCACCATATGTTCTCCTCATGCTGATCCCAGCTCCAAGCTGTCTCATTCTGCCGCCATATATTCTCTTCATGCTTCTGCCACCTCCAGGCTGTGTCATTCAGCCACTATATGTTCTCCTCATGCTTCTGTCACCTCCAGATTGTGTAATTCAGCCACTATATGTTCTCCTCATGCTGTCGCCAACTCCAGGCTGTGTCCTTCAGCCACTTTATGCTGCTGTCAACTCCAGACTGTGCCATTCGGCCACTATATGGTCTCCTGATGCTTCTGCCATCTCCAGGTTGTGTCATTCAGCTACTATATGGTCTTCTCATGCTGCCGCCAACTCCAGGCTGTGTCATTCAGCCACTATATGGTCTCCTCATGCTAAAGCAAAGCTCTTCCAAGCTCACAGAGAAGTTATTCTTTTTCTATGATTATTTCCATATTTCCTATAAAAAATTGATAAAAGGAGTTTTCTGGGCATAGTTAGTTACATAGTTACATAGTTACATAGTTAGTACGGTCGAAAAAAGACATATGTCCATCAAGTTCAACCAGGGAATTAAGGGGTAGGGGTGTGGCGCGATATTGGGGAATAGACAACTCCATTCATATTAAATCCACCATGACTATAGATGATGGCCACAGCTCTTGGCTTACATTGATGAGGTAGCTGAGGACAGTAAGGCATTTTCCATGTAGTGATCACTACAGGTGAAATATTCCCTGATGGCCATTTTAATTATTGGCTGCATAATATCTGGAATGCTGCTCTCTGTTGTGCTTCATAGGGAGCTGGGTCACCCTTTTATAATGCCTAGTAGGGTATATGGACAGTGGTAGTCATGATGGGACAACTACTTTAATAAAATGTAATTCTAATTTGCCAAAGGTCTTCCATGCATTAATGTAAATACAGTAAACCTCTTTAAACAACAATAAACATCCAAATATAAATGTAATTTATAAATGTAATACATTATTCATTGTATTATAGAAATAATTGACCTTAAAAGAGTACTCCATTGGAAAAAAAAATTTTTATCAACTGATTAGCAGCTGTATAAAACAGAGGAAATTATTTTCTTTTTGGATTTCTTTTCTGTCTGACCACAGCGCTCTCTGCTGACACATCTGTCCATGTCAGGAACTGTCCAAAGCAGGAGAAAATCCCCATAGCAAACATATGCTGCTCTCAACAGTTCTTAAAATGAACAGAGTTGTCAGCAGAGAGCACTGTGGTTGTGACAGAAAAGAAAGCCCAAAAGAAAAGAATTCCTCTGTAGTATATAGCCACTAATAAGTACTGGAAGGATTAAGCATTTTAAATAGAAGTAACTTACAAATCTGTTTAACTTTCTGGCATTAGTTGATTTAAAAAAAATTAGTTTTCCACCGGAGTACCCCTTTAATGACTTTTGGCTCCCATAAGGAAATGGAGTCTCTGTGAACGTCGTCTATGTACCTCCCTCTGGGGCTGCTCCTCCATGGAGAGTTTTGTGACTGGTTATATATGAGGAGGTTCACATAACACAAAGGCAGAAAGCACAATCCATCAGCATCACGTCTCCTTTCTTTAAAATCAAAAACGAATAATGATTTTGTCCTATTTTATTTTTCCACCTAAGATGGACAAAAACTTGCAAAATTACAAGTCAGAACTATAAGATCTAATCCATGGTAGAAGCAGCATTCTGCCTGGTAAAATGACAACCAAAGGAATGTACAACTGGCTATTAATTTAGACAATGTCATATTAAAAAACTTCGGATAAACTGTAGGATGCAGACACTTAGACCTTCCACATGGAAGGGGTTAGAGGTGAACCTGTAATGTGCAGAATCCAGATAAAACTTTTGCGTGACTGTTTACTTGCAAATGTGCCTGATCCGGGAGAATGAGCATGGATAAAAGGGGTCACCAACCTAATATAAGGAAACCCGCACAGTAAAGAGTCGCAATGTGGGAAGGGTAAGTGTTTATTACAGTCCTCACCCCTTGTTCATACATACCTCACTTACAAAGAAAGACAATGTTATATACCAACAACTGCTTGCTCTATTATTTCTGAACTACACACACCGCATCCAACAGAATGTCATGTTTTTAGGTCTTCATCTAAATGTCTTTCAGATTCTCCACTGACCTTATAAAATGAAGCTTTGTCGTATGTAGAATTAGGATTTTATCCATATTCATATCCCAACTTGACTACTTGTGGGACAAACCATTTCAAACACTTACACTGAGCAAACATTCCCCTGGAGAAGCCATCAAAAAGACCCAACTTCTCCTCGAGCCGGCTAGGTTTTATTTTCTTTCTAACCAACAAATTCTATGATTTTTCCATAGTGTTGAGATGACTGACCGGATGACGGCTCAGAGTAATAATTCTTTGGATGATTTTATCCTCCTAGGATTTTCTCAAGGAAAGGCTATATTCTCACTCTTAATTGCAGTTACCTACATGATGACCATTATTGGGAATTTGACCGTGTTTACCATCATCCAGGTGGACATCGACCTTAAGACGCCCATGTATTTCTTCCTGAGTTGTCTATCATTAATAGACGTCTGTTACTCTACGGTCACCCTCCCGGCTATGCTGGCCAATGCTATCACCGGAAATAGGAGGATATCCTTCCATAGATGTTTCACACAACTCTATTTCTTTGTCTCTTTTGGAGGATCTGAAAGTCTTCTTCTGGCTACCATGGCTTATGACCGATATGTAGCCATATCCAACCCCCTTCGTTACCATAAAGTTATGAATAGAAAATTCTGCTCAGGCTTTGTTGTCGGGTGCTTGGTCTGTGGGTTGTGGAATTCCGTGTTCCACACCTTGATGACCATGAAGCTGACCTTCTGTGGAGATCATCACATTAACCATTTCTTCTGTGATGTCCCTCCGATGTTGGAAGCAGCTTGTAGTGATATCCAGAGCAGCCAAGTGTTGTTACATGTGGTCGCTGTATTTCTAGGGATGTCTCCTTTTCTTCTGGTGATGAATTCCTACATACGGATCATCTTCATTATCCTAAGAATCCGCTCCTTAGAAAGAAGACAGAAGGTCTTCTCCACATGTTCCTCTCATCTCATCGTCGTCAGTGTTTTCTACATAACTGCTATGTTTAACTACAATGGACCTATTTCTGGAGATTATTTCATTACTGTCCGTGTTTCATCAGTTTTATGTAGTGTGGTCCCTCCATTGTTGAATCCCATAATCTACAGCCTGAGAAATAAAGATGTGAAGAGGGCCCTAAGGAAAGTTATTAAGACTTTTGTATTTTTCGATAGATCTAAATAGATCCATTCAGCGAAGATACTGTATTTATTGGGGTGTACCACGCACCAGACTATAACACACACCCTCATTTTTCCAAGGAAATTTGCGTAAAAAAGATTTGTTACCCAAATATCCTCTGTGAAATGAGGGTGCGTGTAGGTGCATGTATAGCGCGATAAACTCTGGCCCCACAAAAGCCGCTGCGGTTACTGTAGCGGCTTCTGCGGGGCCAGAGTCTCGCTGCTGCCGCCCGATTCCTTCCCCATCCCTGGCTTTCACATTTACCTGTCCTGGGGTGCACTCCTGCAGGCTCCGGCAGTGTCCTACACTGTCGCTGTGCACTGCACAATGACGAGTGATGTCCCGTTGAGGACATCATTTATCAGCGCGCAGCGACAGCGCAGGACATCGCCGGTATCAGAACCTGCAGGAGTGCACCCCAGGACAGGTAAATATGAAGCCTGGGGATGAGGAGGGAATCAGGCAATGGCGGTGGGACTCTGGCCCCACAGAAGCCGTTGAAGGTACTTAATTAAAGACGGACGCTTTAAATAATTGAACCGCAGCAGCTTTTGCGGGGCCAGAAATAGTTTATCAGCGTATAACAAGCAGATAGCTAAAAATCTTAGCTTAAAAAATGCATGTTATATGCTGATAAATACGGTATTTACTTGTCATAGTCTAGAAAAGTCACAACCACCATTCATTTATATATAATGAAACTTACAGTGGAAGAAATTACTAAAGTGCTACACATGTCATCATTTTCCTCACTAAATAGATTTCCAAAGGGGCTATTGACATGATTTTTTTTACCAGATGCTCTTAACAACCCATGTAATTCATACATACAAATAAACCAAAACAAATAAGCTCAGACCATATTGTATAATAATATAAAATGGCACAGGGAAAAGTATTGAACAATGCAAAAAAAAGGCATGGAAAGCCAAGACAACAGCTGAGGTCTATCACTAATTAAAAATCAATCCAGCCCCATGTCAGCTGCTTCAGTTCCAACTGATGGCTACAAAAAAGGTCTCATAGCCAAGGTGTAACACAAGACACATCTCGTGATGGGTAAAAGCAAAGAGCTGCCTCATGACCTTCACAACCTGAATGTTGCAAAACATAACAATGATGCTGGTTACAGGCGCATTTCTGAGCTTCTGAATGTTCCAGTGGGCGATGTTGGGGCCATAATATGAAAGGGGAAAGACAATCATTTCACCATACATTTGCCTCAACCAGATAAGGAGTGAGAAGAATAATCAGAAGAGTTGTCCAAGAGCCGAGGACACTTGTGGAGGCTTCAAAAAGACCTGGAATTAGCAGGTAGTGTTGTCTCAAAGAAAGCAGTAAGTAATGCACTCCATGGTCTGTATGCACGCTCACCACACACCGCCATGGCCTGTATGCACGCTCACCACACACCGCCATGGCCTGTATGCACGCTCCCCACACATCGCCATGGCCTGTATGCACACTCACCACACATCGCCATGTCCTGTATGCACACTCACCACACATCGCCATGTCCTGTATGTACACTCACCACACATCGCCATGTCCTGTATGCACACTCACCACACACTGCCATGGCCTGTATGCACACTCACCACACATCGCCATGGCCTGTACGCACACTTACCACACATCACCATGGCCTGTATGCACACTCACCACACATCGCCATGGCCTGTATGCACACTCACCACACATCGCCATGGCCTGTATGCACACTCACCACACATCGCCATGGCCTGTATGCACACTCACCACACATCGCCATGTCCTGTATGCACACTCACCACACACTGCCATGGCCTGTATGCACACTCACCACACATCGCCATGGCCTGTATGCACACTCACCACACATCGCCATGTCCTGTATGCACACTCACCACACACTGCCATGGCCTGTATGCACGCTCACCACACATTGCCATGGCCTGTATGTACGCTCACCACACATTGCCATGGCCTGTATGCACGCTCACCACACATCGCCATGTCCTGTATGCACACTCACCACACATCGCCATGTCCTGTATGCACACTCAGCCATCAAGACTCCATTGCTGAATATAAAGCATGGTGAAGATCGTGTAAAGTTTGCTGCACATCATTTGGAAATGGCAATGAAATCCTGGGAGAATATAGTGCGAGAACAAATGGAACTGTTTGGTGCCATAATACACATCATGTTTGCAGGAGAAATGGCCGCACATCACCCTAAAAACCCCAACAGTGACGTTTTGAGGTGGGAACAAAACAAAAGGTGGGAGCTTTTCAGCAGAATGGGCAAAGAACAGAATTTTCCCAAAAATTAATTATTATAGACTCCAATTTTGACAGTTTACCTATTATTGAAAGCTGAAACCAGAAGAATTAATTCAAAGAAGAAACAGCGGCCTGGTAAGGTCACTAGGATCAAATGCATTGGCTAAATATGAATTTTTAAATAAAAATTTTCCTGCCTTTTTTTTTTATTTATTTTTTTTAAATCCAGCTAGAAATATAGAATATAAAAATACTATAAAATGAAAACATCAACACAAATCTCCCATAACTTTAAGTTTTTTACTCCTATTATAATTTATTTTTCAATTTTGTATTTACACAAAACAATGAAACACTTAAATGGGCCCTATTATTAAAAATGTGTTTGCTATTGCACTCCTTATGGTAAATAAAAAATCTTTCTAATGTACTTTATTTGTGTTTAACACTTTAAGGACTTAGCCTATTTGGGCCTTAAGAACTTTTATGTTTTTTACGTTTTCGTTTTTTCCTCGTCGCCTTCAAAAAATCATAACTCTTATATTTTCATCCACAGACTAGTATGAGGGCTTGTTTTTTGCGCAACCAGTTGTCCGTTGTAATGCCATCACTCACTTTACCATAAAATGTATGGCGCAGCAAAAAAAATACTATTTGTGTGGGGAAATTAAAAAGAAAACCACAATTTTGCAAATTTTGGAAGGTTTCGTTTTCATGCCGGTTAAAATGACGTGTTATTTATTCTCTGGGTCAATACGATTAAAATGATACCCATGATAACGTACTTTTCTTTTACTGTTGCGCTTAAAAAAAATCGCAAACTGTTTAACCAAATAAGAACGTTTAAAATCCCCCTATTTTGAAGACCTATAACTTTTTCATTTTTCCGTATAAGCGGCGGTATGAGGGCTCATTTTTTGCGCCGTGATCTGTTCTTTTTATTGACACCATATTTGCTTATATAAAACTTTTAATACTTTTTTTATTAATTTTTTTTGGAATAAAATGTTATAAAAAAGCAGCTATTTTGGACTTTTTTTTTTTTACATTCACGCCGTTCACCGTACGGTATCATTCACAATTTATTTTAATAGTTGAGATATTTACACATGCAGCAATGCCAAATATGTATATAAAATATATATTTTTACACTTTTTGGGGGTGAAATAGGGAAAATGGGACAATTGACGTTTTTATTGGGGGAGGGAGTTTTTCACATTTTTTTTCTTTTTTTTAAAACTTTTTTTAACTTTTACTTTTACACTTTAATAGTTCGATTGCTAATATTGTTCAGTGCTATGCATAGAACATAGCACTGATCAGTATTATTGGTCATCTTCTGCTCTGGTCTGCTCGATTGCAGACCAGAGCAGAAGACCCGTAGAAGGCAGCAGAGGCAGGTGAGGGGACCTCCGGCTGCCATGCTGGATGATCGGATCGCTGAGGCAGCACTGCGGGCGATCCGATCATCCATTCAAAGTACCGCGATGCTGAAGATGCCGTGATCTGTATTGATCACGGCATCTGAGAGGTTAATGGCGGACATCCGCGCGATCGCAGATGTCCGAAATTATGGGCGGGTCCCTGGCTGCTATCAGGTTATGCATAGGACGTAAATGTACGTCTTGGTGCGTTAAGTACCAGCTCACCAGGATGTACATTTACGTCCTGCGTCGTTAAGGGGTTAAGAAAGCTGCCACTAGGTGTCTCCTTACTTGTCCAGAGCACATTTACCCCCATCACTTGCACAGACTTTGGACTCCAGCTGGCCTGGCAGAAGTCCAAAATCAGGAAATGCAGTCTGGAGTGCTGAGGGGGGTGTGTGTGCAGCCTTAGCCAATCATAGCTCATCTCACACTGAACTGCTCTGGGCTCTTCAGATGATGTCACGTCTGCCGGGGAACGCCCCTTCCCAGTCTGTGAATCTGACTGAGACTGAGCAGAAAATACAAGCAATGTAAAGGTAGAAAACGAAAAAATTATAAAAAAATAAAGGCAGGGGTGGTTTATCATTATGGGGGCTGTGAACTGGGAGGATTGTAACATTTAACAAGATGATGGCAGGTAGTCTTAGATTTGAACACAAACAGCCAAACACGATCCCATCAAAGGCTCAGGACAACCAGATACTGAAGGACTGCTGAACCTGGGGGGACCATGAAATCACAAAAAAGTGGTCGATCCACCCCGTACATGTAAGGCAAATAAAGCACTTAAGACATAACTTGACATCACAGGCATGATAGTGAAAAGTTAATAAAACCTAGATAACCCCTTTAAGAACCATGGCTAGTAGAATAGCTGTGTTCAATATCCCCCATAGTATATACAGGGCCAAGCAAGTTATAGCTATAGAGTCGCTAATAATGAACAATAAACCCCCTACTCCTTCTGCCTTAAGGGTCACAGTCCATAATTTTATTCACATTAATACCCTAATATGACTAATTTTTGGTACAAACCCTTTCAACCCCTTCTACTGGATAAACATCCCACATGAGAAACCATAAAGAAGCCCCCTCTACTGCTCCAGGGTGTCCAGTTGTATTTGGTATCGAACCAGTTGATTCTAATCTCTGTCCCACAGTTTCGGGAGGACTGACTGGATTCCAGCTCCTAATAACATTTCTTTGGATGAATTTATCCTCTTAGGTTTTCAGAAGAAAAGTTAAATTCTCACTTATAATCACTGTAAAGGTGCATGCACACTACGTTTCTTTAGATATGGGACCATATACGGCTGGGGAGAGGGGTCGGAGAGTCAGGGGCGGGGCAACCGCACGCTGCTGTATGTGGTCCCTTATCTAATGTATTTCAATGAGCGACCGGAGTGAAACGCTGCCTCCGGTTGGCTACGTTTTGCCCCGTATACGGTTTCCCGACCGGACCTAAAAACGCTGTTGACTACGTTTGTAGGTCCAGTTGGGAAACCGTATACGGGCCAAAACGGAGCCGACCGGAGGCAGCGTTTCACTCCGGTCGCTCATTGAAATACATTAGATACGGGACCGCATATGGCAGCGTGCGGTGCCCCGCCCCCGACTCTCCCCCTCTCCCCAGCCGTATACGGTCCCGTATCTTAAGAAACGTAGCGTGCATGCACCATAATTTACATGATGACCATTTTTGGGAATTTCACTGTCTTTAGCATCATCCAGGTAGACACCCATGTATTTCCTCTTGAGTTGTCTCTCCTTAATAGATATGTGCTTCTCTTTGGTCAGCCTACCGGCTATGCTGGATATCCAGATCTATAACTTTTTCTCTTTTGGAGGGTGTGAAAGTTTTCTCTTGGCATCCATGGCCTATGACCGATATGTAGCCATATGGAATCCTCTCCGGTACCATTCAGTTATGAATAAGAGGTTCTGCTCGGGCTTTGTTGCCGGGTGCTTGGCCTGTGGGTGGTTGAATTCTGTGTTTCACATCTTGATGACCTTAAAACTAACCTTCTGGGGAGATCATCACATCAACCATTTCTTCTGCGATGTCCTTCCAATGTTGGAAGCAGCTTGTAGTGATATCCAGGACAGACATCTTATCCCCTATCCTTCAAGCCTGTCCCCCTCAATGCAAGTCTATAGGAGGGGGCGTGACAACTGTCACGCCCCCTCCCATAGACTTGCATTGAGGGGGCGGGACTTGACGTCACGAGCTCCCGGCGCCGGCTCCAGCGTTCGGAACAGTTTGTTCCAAACGCTGAGCAGCGGAGTACCCCTTTAAATGACATGCCACCCTTTTCTAACATTTTTTTGTATTGCTCAAATGCAATAACAGTGGAAAATGAAGTAGCCATGACTGTAATTAGAGATGAGCGAACTTACAGTAAATTTGATTCGTCACGAACTTCTCGGCTCGGCAGTTGATGACTTATCCTGCATAAATGAGTTCTGCTTTCAGGTGCTTCGGTGGGCTGGAAAAGGTGGATACAGTCCTAGGAGACTCTTTCCTAGGACTGTATCCACCTTTTCCAGCCCACCGGAGCACCTGAAAGCTGAACTCATTTATGCAGGATCATCAACTACCGAGCCGAGAAGTTCGTGACGAATCGAATTTACTGTAAGTTTGCTCATCTCTAACTGTAATTCTCCTGCCCCTTGTGTATACAGTGCTTATGCAGATCTCCATGGTTACAGACTACAAACAAACCCTATGTAGTCTGATCCTGCTGTCATATGTTATCCTCATCTATCGGTTTCCTATTATACAGTATATAAGTTATCAAACAAAGGGAGCAGAGAAAGTAAAGTAAAACTAAACGTGATCAAAGGTCCTGTAAACAGAAACATTATGTTTAGGTTTACCAAGTATAATAAACTTTTATGCTGAAAAAGAAAATGGAGGACAGCACAGGACCAGTCCACCGAGCCAGTGGTCAACTGGAGGGCCACTCCGGGGTCAATACATATCCAAGTAGCAGGCCACAGCGCCAAAGCATGTAAGACTCCTTAAATTCTTGTAAAGAGCAGTGATTTATTAATTCCCCACATGCAACATTTCGGCTGTCAGCCTTTCTCATGCCGAAACGTTGCATGTGAGGAACCAATAAATCATTTCTCTTTACAAGAATTTAAGGAGTCTTACATCCTTTGGCGCTGTGGCCTGCTACTTGGATATGTGTTTTTTATCTAGTTAGTTCAAATGGGAAGAGGGGTAAGACAAGTGCCCTGGTAACTGAGTGAAATATGAGGGCTCTCCAAAAAGGTCCAGGGTCCCCATCAAGGAGGGAAAAAAAAGCTAGAGACCCCTGTGGATCTGTAAAACAGCAGAGGTCCTTCTGAAGGAAGACAGTCGGCTGTAACTAAGAACCTTGCTGACATCTTGTTGGGGACGGAGTATTTAGTACATTTGGCCAATTAGGAATTCTTGCAACCGTATGGACCAACATAATAAAGGTATTGTGTCATTTTTACCAAAAAGTGCACTGCGTAGAAACCGGAGTCCCCAAAAGTTAGAAAATGGTGTTTCTTTTTTTATTTCACCCAACAAATATTTATTTTTTGGTTTCACTGCACATTACATTATAAAATAAGTGATGTCATTACAAAGTACTATTGGTGATGCAACAATTAAGCCCTTATAGGGGTCTGTAGGTGCAAAATTGAATGTGTTATGATTTTTAGAATGGAAGGAGGAAAAATCAAAAATGCAAAAACGAAAGGTCCTTAAAGGGGTATTCCAGGAAAAAACTTTTATATATATATATCAACTGGCTCCAGAAAGTTAAACATATTTGTAAATTACTTCTATTAAAAAATCTTAATCCTTTTATGAGCTTCTGAAGTTAAGGTTGTTCTTTTCTGTCTAAGTGCTCTCTGATGACGTGTCTCGGGAACCGCCCAGTTTAGAAGAGGTTTGCTATGGGGATTTGCTTCTAAACCGGGCGTTTCCCGAGACAGGTGTCATCAGAGAGGATTTAGACAGAAAAAAAACAACCTTAACTTCAGAAGCTCATAAGTACTGAAAGGATTAAGATTTTTTAATAGAACTAATTTACAAATCTGTTTATCTTTCTGGAGCCAGTTGATATATATATAAAAAAAAGTTTTTTCCTGGAATACCCCTTTAAGTTGAAAATAGAGAGCTGCTATACAGAAAGGGAGAGAGAGAGAAAGCCTGCCACAAGAGTTGCTGTACGGAAAGCGAATGAGACAGCCTGCCACAAGAGGTGCTGTACGGAAAGCGAATGAGACAGCCTGCCACAAGAGTTGCTGTACGGAGAGGGAGAGAGACAGCCTGCCACAAGAGGTGCTGTACGGAAAGCGAATGAGACAGCCTGCCACAAGAGGTGCTGTACGGAGAGGGAGAGAGAGAGACAGCCTGCCACAAGAGCTGCTATACTGAGAGGGAGAGGGAGGGAGAGAGACAGCCCACCACAAGAGCTGCTGTACAGAGAGGGAGAGAGAGGGAGAGAGACAGCCTGCCACAAGAGGTGCTGTACGGAGAGGGGGAGAGAGAGAGACAGCCTGCCACAAGAGCTGCTATATTGAGAGGGAGAGAGAGAGAGAGAGAGAGAGAGAGAGAGAGAGCCTGCCACAAGAGCTGCTGTACGGAGAGGGAAAGAGAGGGAGAGAGACAGCCTGCCACAAGAGCTACTATACTGAAAGGGATAGAGAGAGAGACAGCCTGCCACAAGAGCTGCTGTATGGAGAGAGAGAGACAGCCTGCCACAAGAGCTGCTGTATGGAGAGAGAGAGAGAGAGAGACAGCCTGCCCCAAGAGCTGTTTTGCAGAGAGAAAGAGTTTATAATAGAAGCTGCATTACAAAATGAGAAATCCTCATACCAGAGGTCCCAGATAAGAAAAACTAAGACAGCGCTCAATATTAACCTCAAGGTCCCAAACACCGGAGAACATCAGTCCATATAGTTATAACCTGATGCGGTCAACATTGCAAACACTTCAGAGATTGTTTAACCTTCTCATTGCTGAAAAAGTCGCACTGTTACAATTTGTTGCATTTACTCCAGTAAAGTTAATTATAAGAAGATAAGATAATAAAAGCTACGTTTATTTTTCACCCATCTCCCGGCACCTTACACATCCCCAGGGGTGAAGCTTCTCCCCCCTGAAGGCTTTGAGCAGAGCTTAAATACAGATGAGAAGTCACCACACTGATCTGCGGGGGACGGTCGCTCCTGCTCATAGATTACACATTACAAGACTTTAATTTTTTTTACTTTCTACATAATTTCTACATTTACTTTCTACATTTCTACTTAATCATTTTTACAGTATGTGACATGTGGGGGAACAGATCCGTGTACGAGGTGAGAATCCTGATCCGATGCGAGACGTAATATAACCCGGGTTATGTGTTCTGACTAATGTATAGGATCCTAATATAAATGTATTGTAATTATATCTCAATAATATTAATAAATAATAATAATATCATTATTAGAAATGTAAATGGGCCATCACATTCTGATCTCAGAACCTTTGGAGCGTTGTTTCCCAACCAGTGTGCCTCCAGCTGCTGCAAGACTACAACTCCCAACATGCCCGGACAGCCAACGGCTGTCCGGGCATGTTGGGAGTTGTAGTCTTGCAGCAGCTGGAGGCACCCTGGTTGGGAAACACTGCTCTGCTCTGGTGAAACTTAGATGCTGCTTCTCTCTTCCTACTGATCAGTTTTGCAGAACTTTTATTTTTGTTTCCTATGGCATCCACTGACGGACATGTCTTGCCTCCTCTCGCTTTAACCCCTTAACGATCCGTTTTTTTGCACTTTCGTTTTTTCCTCCTTACCTTTAAAAAATCTTTCAATTTTGCAACCAAAAAATCCATATGATGGCTTATTTTTTTGCGCCACCCATTCTACTCTGCAGTGACATCAGTCATTTTAGCCAAAAATCTACGGCGAAAAGGAAAAAAAAATTAATTGTGCGACAAAATTGAAGAAAGAACCCCATTTTGTAACTTTTAGGGGCTTCTGTTTTTACGCAGTACATTTTTCATTAAAAATTACACCTGATCTTTATTCTGTAGGTCCTTACAATTAAAATGATACCCTACTTATATAGGTTTGATTTGGTCGTACTACAGGAAAAAATCATAACTACATGCAGGAAAATGTATACGTTTAAAATTGTCATCTTCTGACCCCTATAACTTTTTTTTTATTTTTCCGTGTATGGGGCGCTGTGAGGGCTCATTTTTAGCGCCGTGATCTGAAGTTTTTAGTGGTACCATTTTTGTATTGATCGGACTTTTTGATTGCTTTTTATTCATTTTTTCATGATATAAAAAGTGACCAAAAATAGGCTATTTTGGAATTTGGATTTTTTTTTGCACGTACGCCATTGACCGTGCGGTCTAATTAACGATATATTTTTTATAATTTGGACATTTCCGCACGCGGTGATACCATATATGTTTATTTTTATTTACACAGTGTTTTTTTTTTCAAATGGGAAAAGGGAAGTGACTCTTACTTTTATTAGGGAAGGGGTTAAATGATCTTTATTATTTTATTTTATTTTTTTCACTTTTTTGTTTGCAATGTTATAGCCCCCATAGGCACTGCAGACACACTGATCTTTTACATTGATCATTGTTATCCCATAGGATAACATTGATCAATAATTCTGCAGCTTGATTGATCATGCCTGGATCTCAGGCACGGAGCAGTCAATCGGCGATCGGACACGCAGGAGGAAGGTAGGGGCCCTCCACGTGTCCTCCAGCTGTTTGGGACACCGCGATTTCGCCGCGGCGGAATCGAGCAGCCCATTGAGCTAGCTGGGGGTAGTTTACTTTCACTTTAGACGCGGAGATCAACTTTGAACACTGCATCTAAAGGGTTAATAGAGCGGCACCGCGATCAGTGCAGTGCGCTATTAGCCATGGGTCAGAGGCCGGGCCTGACCTGCTACGATGCAAGGCCACGGCGTTATAGAAAGGGAGAGGACTCAGGACGTACCGGTATGTCCTGGGTCGTTAAGGGGTTAATGATAATATTTTCCATCCTCTCCAGGGTGTAGTATATACAGTACTCTGTCCCAGTTATTGGACTATAAAGAATCATCTGCAAGAACATAACCCAAATCTCAGCTGCTGCACAACATCATAGTGTGCCTGATGATGCATTGCACGAGCTAAGTTCTGTGCTATGAGGTTCTGCAGCATCTGAGGCCCTAGTTGTTGCAAAACTACAACTCTCATCGTGCCTGGACCGCCGTTGGCTGACCACAGGTTGATGGTTACAGGAAGATGTGAATCCTGCCTTAGATGCTGCAGGAGCTCAGAATTAATACTGTAGATCAGTGTTTCCCAACCAGTGTGCCTCCAGCTGTTGCAGATGCTGAAAAATGTTATAGGGGCAGACGGGACCGTCACTAAAAGCCATAGGGGAAAAAAAGTCCTGCAAACTGATCAGTGATGGCCCCGATCTGTAGGGAGAGAGAAGCAGCATTTAAGTTGTGCCGCTCATCTTTGCAGAATCAGGTTCAGAATGTGATGGTGGAGAATAGAGATGATTTGCCGAACTCTTCCAAAATGTGCCGGTTCTGACTGAACTAGTTCTGTCCCAACCTGTTCTTCACCAATAGCCCAAAAACGTGTGTGTAACGTCTGAGAGCCCTAAAGGCCTCGTATAACACTGTTAGGTCACTAGGATTTATCTATGGACTTCTGAGGTGTTTTTAAGGCAAAGTTCATTTCAAAGTTATGGCAACATGTACGGTTATGGGTAAACGCCGGGCCGGCCCTACCATGGGACTCGGTGGGATCATTGGTCCCACGCAGCACTTTTCAGGGGTGGCACTTTGCTGTCCCTTTTTTTTGGGGGGGGGGGGGGGGGGGGGCACCTAGGTCCATGGTCGGACTACAACTCCCAGCATGCCCAGACAGCTAAAGGCTGCATGGTGATGCTGGGAGTTGTAGTGCAGTGAAGGCACCACAACTCCCAGCATCACCACGCAGCCTTCAGCTGTCTGGGCATGCTGGGAGTTGTGGTCCCATCAGCTAAACTACAACTCCCAGCATCACCACGCAGCCTTCAGCTGTCTGGGCATGCTGGGAGTTGTGGTGCCTTCACTGCACTACAACTCCCAGCATCACCACGCAGCCTTCAGCTGTCTGGGCATGCTGGGAGTTGTGGTCCCATCTGCTAAACTACAACTCCTAGCATGCCTGGGCAGCCTTTAGCTGTCTGGGCATGCTGGGAGTTGTAGTCCTTTTGCTGTCTAATCTAAGCTAAACTACAACTCCCAGCATGCCCTGGCAGCCTTCAGCTGTCTGGGCATGCCGGGATTTGTGGTCCCATCACTGCACTACAACTCCCAGCATGCCCGGGCAGCCTTCAGCTGTCTGGGCATGCTGGGAGTTGTGGTCACTTTGCTGTCTAATCTAAGCTAAACTACAACTCCCAGCCTGCCTGGGCAGCCTTTTGCTGTCTGGGCATGCTGGGAGTTGTAGTCCTTTTGCTGTCTAATCTAAGCTAAACTACCACTCCCAGCATGCCCTGGCAGCCTTTAGCTGTATGGGCATGCTGGGAGTTGTTGTCCTAAACTACAACTCCCATGCTGGGAGTTGTTGTGCCTAACCCCCTTACACTTTAATACTAAACTATGCAAAATTACAACCTACACTAATCTACGGCTACGCTACCTACCTACGCTATTTGCGTAGTGCTGCGCATGCGCAGTACTACTTTAGCTGCGCCCGCTGCTCTACTTTCTGTTCCCCGTTCCCTGAGAGTTAACAGGGGACGGGGAGCAGAGCAGCGGGCGGGGAGGCAAGCGGTTGTCAGCGCTATCGGGCATAGGGATACCGATAGCGCTGTCGAGCGATCGCGCTGGCAGGTGACAATAAAACAGTAAAAGTATTAGCTTCTGTGACTCAATACCGCTCTCGGAATCGGGCCACAAAGGCCATAAGAGCTCCGTGCAGCTTCGAACTATCACAGGGAGAGATCCTCTCCCTGTGATAGCCCAAGTGAGACTGCCGTGAGCTGCGATGCCTGATGATTAAATATGTCACGTGACACTCGCACCCCCCCCCCCCCAGCCTCCGCAGTAACCAATGGTTGGGGGGGTGGTGTGCGAGTGTCAGCCTATAGATTGTAATGGAGGCGGAGCGCTTGAGCAGGGAAAACTGCTGAGTCACTCCATCACAATCTATGGCAAATTACAATCTACGGCACTGCACCGGCTCTACCACTGCTGCTCACTGTTCTAAAGTGGCCGCGGTGCTGGCGCAGCCAGAACTGCTTAATAGTGCAGCGGCAACTTTAAGACAGTGAGCCTGCGGACGGCCAGAACGGGTCTGAAGAGGGACGTCAGTGACATCACTCGTCAGGCCACCGCCGGAGAAAAGAAGCGCTGCGCAGGCCAGGTGAGTATGCGTCTGTGTGTGTCTCTGTGTCACGGGGAGGGGGAAAACTAAGCTACCTAATGTGGGGAAACTATGCTACCTGATGTGGGGAAACTGCTACCTAATGTGGGGAAACTATGCTAGCTGATGTGGGGAAACTTCTAACTAATGTGGGGAATCTATGCTACCTAATGTGGGGAAACTATGCTACCTAATGTGGGGAATCTATGCTGCCTAATGTGAGGAAAATATGCTACCTAATGTGGGGAATCTATGCTGCCTAATGTGGGGAAACTATGCTACCTAATGTGGGGAAACTATGCTACCTAATGTGGGTAATCTAAGCTGCCTAATGTGGGGAATCTATGCTACCTAATGTGGGGAAAGTATGCTACCTAATGTGGGGAAAGTATGCTACCTAATGTGGGGAAAGTATGCTACCTAATGTGGGGAAAGTATGCTACCTAATGTGGGGGAAACTGCTACCTAATGTAGGGAATCTATGCTACCCAATGTGGGGAATCTATGCTGCCTAATGTGGGGAAACTATGCTACCTAATGTGGGGAAACTATGCTACCTAATGTGGGGAAAGTATGCTACCTAATGTAGGGAATATATCCTACCTAATGTGGGGAATCTATGCTACCTAATGTGGGGAAAGTATGCTTCCTAATGTGGGGGAAAATGCTACTCAATGTGGGGAAACTATGCTACCTAATGTGGGTAATCTATGCTACCTAATGTAGGGAATCTATGCTACCTAATGTGGGGAATCTATGCTGCCTAATGTTGGGAAACTATGCTGCCCACCTAATGTAGGAGAACTGCTGCCTACCTATTGCTTTTTTATTTCTTTGGGGGGGGGGGGGACTTTAAGACAGTGAGCCTGCGGCCGGCCAGCCCGGGTCTGACGAGGGAAGTCACACAAGTGACCGTCCTCCGCAGGAGGACGTCAGTGACATCACTCGTCAGGCCACCACCAGAGAGAAGAAGCGCTGCGCAGGCCAGGTGAGTATGTGTCTGTGTGTGTCTCTGTGTTGCGGGGAGGGGGGAACTAAGCTACCTAATGTGGGGAAACTGCTACCTAAGGAAGGGAATCTATGCTGCCTAATGTGGGGAAACTATGCTACCTAATGTGGGTAATCTATGCTGCCCACCTAATGTGAGAGAACTGCTGCCTACCTATTGCTTTTTTATTTCTTTGGGGCAGGGGGCGTAGCAGCATTTCACTCTTGGACCCCGGCAGCACAATGTCTTGGGCCGGCCCTGGGTAAACAGTTGGTACCAGGTGGTAACCAACAGATTGCATAAAAACACACTGCGCTGGGGGATGGTTATGCTTTTTTGAAATTAATATCCACAAATGATCCCTTTTTGGGAGTAGCAACAGGTTTTATGTCTGGTAAGTGAAGAAGAAATGTTTTTTTACAAGCTGTGAAAAATGATGAGGTTTAGCATCAAAAAGTGCACAAAAGTGGCACAAAATGCTTTATGTGGCTTCTTTGCAATTAGTGTGGAAAAAAAACTTCAAAATAAAACAGATTTTGCACTGATAGAACAGATACAAAACACTCTCTGTTCCTTTACTACAATTATTCTATATATGGCTCCTACCTGTTTCTGTTGGTCACTGCTCACTGTCCCTCAAAGAGATCTTCATCTAACACATATTGGCCGACATTTATCATTGTCTTTAGACAGTTTTTTTGTGTCTACAAAGGTGCAAAAAAGGCGCAAGCAGGGTTTATTTGCACCTTTTGGTTTACACATTTCTGCTGATTTTGAGTTGCAATCCACTGATTTTGGCAATACACATGATATGGAAGGGTTTTATGAACTGCGCCTTTTTGTGAAAAGGCGCAAAAAAGGCGCAAAGCCACTGAAAAGTCTCAAACTACACCAGTCCAGGCTTAGCTTAGCTTTATGGTGTATGTGAAAGGTGAAATTTCTGAAAATGTGACCTGCACTAAATTTGTCAAATGCTCTGCGGCCATTTAATACATTTGGTGCTCCTACACATTACAGCACACACACAAAAAAGGTGTAGAAAAATGTTCCACTTACACCTACAATGATAAATGCTGGCAATTATCTCTACAATGGCTGCTGATGCTATATGCCTAGGCTTCTATAGTGGCTTTGACACAACCTCTATACTGCCTCCTGATTGGCTAAGAGAGCATTAGGGGATTCCCTGAGGTCATGTGAACTGAACCCGTAGAACCCGAGGTTGGTCAGAACGTTCTCCTCCTTTTTTCCATGTGGTTGATGTTATTTTAACAGGTTCTGTCAAACCAAACAGCTCGAAGTTCAAGGTCTGCACAAACTGAACTTTTAGCAAGGATCTGACCAAACTCCGGTTCTACAGGTTCAGTTTACTCATCTCTAGTGCAGACTCTTTATGGTGTTTATTATGAGGTTCTAAAGCAAATGGACTGTGAATTATGAGTTTGTGGAGCTGCAGGGATACAGTACTGTGGGATACACACTGCAGATGTTTCAAAACCTCTTTTTAACCCCTTAACGCAGACCATGATGCATGTATGGCAGCTGCATTCTGTCAGCTGCTATCACCGCTAATAACCAACATCAGTGATAGATACCATGTGACAAAAGGAGACATAGGTGACAGGTGCTACTCCTCTCCACTGCACAAAAAAGACCCCCCAATGTGATCATGGCTGGGGCACCACTGCAATGATGACTGATTCCCATGGCAGACAGAGGCCTTTAATAAGCCTCCGTGCCTGCAATAGTAATTCTGCTGAACGCACCCATCTAAATGATCAATGCTAAGCAATGGCATATAAGCTCATAAGTATAAGCAATCCAGTGACTGCTCATAACAGTGCTTTAGAGGGACTATTAAAATAAATAAATAATTTTATATATATATATATATATATATATATATATATATATATATCTATATCTCTCTCTCTCTCTCTCTCTCTCTCTCTCTCTCTCTCTCTCTCTCTCTCTCTCTCTCTCTCTCTATATATATATAGATATAAAACTCAACGTGTGTGTGTATGTGTGTATGTATGTTCCACAAAAACTTCCAAACGGCTAAAGATATTAACATGAAACTTGGCCACATGTTACTTATATGTCACCAACAAACATAGGATAGGTGATTTAACCCTTACTCACCCCCATTTGCCAGGGACGGGGTTTATGTTTAAAGTCCCATACAAGTCTATGGGATATATATGTTACTGCATAACTTCCAAACGGCTGGAGATATTTCAATAATACTTGGTCACATGTTACTTATATGTCCACTTCAAATATAGGACAGTTAATTTAACCCTTAACTACCCCCATTTGTGAGGGTCGGGGTTTTTGTTTAAAGTCCCATGCAAATCAATGGGAAATGTAAGTTCTCACATAACTTCTGTACGGCTGGAGATATTTCAATACCTGGTACACATATTACAGGTCGGGACATGAGGACGGGATGAGAGGTCGAGATAGGAGGTCGAGATAGGAGGTCAAGATAGGAGAACGGGATAGGAAGTCGAGTTAGGAGGTCGGGATATGAGGTGGAGATAGGAGGACGGGATAAGAGGTCGGGATAGGAGTTCAGGATAGGAGGTCGGGATAGGAGGTCGGAATAGGAGGACGGAATAGGAGGTTGAGATAGGAGGACAGGATAGGAGGTCGGGATAGGAGGTTGGGATAGGAGGACGGGATAGGAGGTCGAGATAGGAGGTCGGGATAGGAGGACGGGATAGGAGGTTGAGATAGGAGGACAGGATAGGGGGTTGAGATAGGAGGATGGAATAGGAGGTCGGGATAGGAGGTCGAGATAGGAGGACGGGATAGGAGGTCGAGATAGGAGGTCGAGATAGGAGGTCGGGATAGGAGGTCGGGATAGGAGGACGGGATAAGAGGTGGAGATAGGAGGACAGGATAGGGGGTTGAGATAGGAGGATGGGATTGGAGGTCGGGATAGGAGGTCGAGATAGGAGGACGGGATAGGAGGTCGGGATAGGAGGTCGAGATAGGAGGACGGGATAGGAGGTCGGGATAGGAGGTCGAGATAGGAGGTCGGGATATGGAGGATGGGATAGGAGGACGGGATAGGAGGTCGGGATAGGAGGACGGGATAGGAGGTTGGGATAAAAGTTCGGGATATGAGGATGAGATGTGAGGATGGGATATGATGACGGGATAGGAGGTTGGGATATGAGGACAGGATATGGGGTTGGGATATGACAACAATATATGAGGACGGGACAAGAAGTCAAAAGCTTCTTCCTTTGTTTATTTTCCTCCCCAACAAGGATTAGGAAGGAAAAACCGGGCAACGCCGGGTACTCAGCTAGTCTATATATATATGTGTGTGTGTTTCTTCTTTTTCTTCCCCCCCTCCCTTTTTCTCTTTTTCTTTTCTTTTATGCTTTTTTCTTTATCCTCTTTTTTTTTTTTCTATTTCTCTTTTTTCATTTGGTTCTCCCCTTGTTCTATTGGTTTCTTTGTTTTCCTTTTTTTTTCTTCTCTCTCTTTCCCCCTTCCCTTTTTTTCCCTCCCCCCACCTTTTTTTTCCTTGTTCAAAATATGTACATAAAATTTGTTTAAAAATATAGAAGTGACGGGAGGTGTTGATTTTAATTATGTATTTTTTATTAATTTAGGTAATTTTTATAATATGCACAGTTCCTGACCAATTGGAGAAGATCACCACGGGGGGTTCCACAGACCAAACTATTACATCACCTAGAATATACTATTACATTACCTGTTCTCTCAGGACCCCATTCCAGCCCCTGACAGATTCACTGCAGGATCTGGATGGCATTAGTTGTCCCCCATATCCTTGCATCTGTTTCAGGACGGCTGCGCTGAGCGCTATGTTTCAGCGCACGCGCAGGGGAGTCCTTTCACTTAGACGTCTGGAGGATCAAGCTGCGCTGAGTATTGTGCTTTTGCGCATGCACAGATGAGCCTTGTCGGCAGAGGGCTGGATGACCAGGCTTCTGGATGAATGCGATCACGTGGGATCGCTGCGCAGCCGCACATGTAAAGTTTACAAACGACAAGATGGAGCGTGGACTCGCTCTGATCACCGCATTCACTGTAAGTTTTAATAGATCGGATACTTGCACTGAGGTCACGGAGTCCCCCCTGATGTGATACTCCAATTGGTCGGATCTTATCACATTAAATTTATAAGATAATATTATATAGTTATGTATTTGACAGTTGACAGATCACATGGTTCCCGGCCTATGGACTTTAGAGTCTAAAGGGGAGAAAAGTGAGAGCACTTCTTGGTGTGATAAAAGAGAGATACTCAGTATAATAGTGAAATAAGACAACAGCTCACCAGATTTGGTTGTGCAACGTCATACACAACAATGGTAAGCGCATCAAGAGGTAGTGTATCCGCAGCCCTCCGGCTAGGCAAGGTATTCAATCGATCTGGCTTCAAGGAGAACACCGGCTCCATGTGGTGCAGGATACAAAAGGAATGGAGATCAGATAAAATCGAGGTAGTTTATTTCCCAAGATGCAACGCGTTTCGCTGCAGGAAAGCAGCTTCATCAGGCATGATGAAGCTGCTTTCCTGCTGCGAAACACGTTGCATCTTGGGAAATAAACTACCTCGATTTAATCTGATCTCCATTCCTTTTGTATCCTGCGCCACGTGGAGCCAGCGTTCTCCTTGAAGGCAGACCGATTGAATATGGACTTTAGAGGGCTGGCTAAATGATTATCATTGTATTGTTTGCACTTGTGTTTCCACCTATCACGTATCTTTGCTATCTATTTAAGATTGGTGTATTTGTATATACACTAAGCTTGAAAAAGGCTTGTTTGCCAAAACGTCGCATTTGTATGCTCTGATGTAATAAAAGACTTTTAGACTGCATTCAACTGGACCTTGTGACTGCTGCTGTTTCCTTGAGGGGAGAGTCGTATTTGGATCCAGTATGGCAAACTGGTGGATACTGTGCACCGCACTAGAGGCCATTCTGTGCTGAATTTTCTACATATTGACCCTTGGGTGAATAAAAACCACTTTTACACTGGATTGCTGGAGTGGCGCCCTGTCTTTTTGGGAAATATATGTATTTATACCTCACCAAATAAAAAATATAATTACCCCAAAAAAGAAGAAAAATATTTGGCATTGCCAAGTGTAGAAATGTCTGAACTATCAAAATATATTGTTATTGATCCCGCACAGTAATTGGTGTTAATAAAATATATATGCTAAATGGCAGAATATCTGATCCGTTAGATCGGCACTCTCTTTGAGGCAGACTCTACTATCAGATCGCCAGATCGCAAAGTGCTAGATTATTGGATTGTCTAGATTGTAAGGGCTCATACACATGTCAGCAAGATTAAGCTGGGTCCACATACCCCGTAATCTTATGGTCCTCTTATGGAGCTGCAAGCACTAAAACCGCCGCCATATAGTCCCACTGTATGACAAAATATTTGGGATATATTCTCTCTCTGGTGTAGTCTTGGGAATACTGTACAGTGTGGACCCATAGATATTCATGAGTGATGTATTATGGCTTTGTTTAAAGGGGTATTCAGGCTCTATACATCTGAGTGCAGCCCCAACATTCTGTGCCGGGCGCTGCCTTTGAGACGGGGACGTGATGTCACTCCCACGCCCCTAGTGACGTCAAACCACGCCCCCTCCATTCATGTGTATGGGAGGGGGCGTGGCGGATGTCACACCCCCTCCCATAGACATGAATGGAGGGGGCGTAGCATGATGTGACATCACTAGGGGGCATGGCCGTGACATCACATCCCCGTCTCAGAGGCAGCACATGGCACAGAATGCAGTGGGTTTGCAGTGGCCCCAGCGGCAGGACCCCTGCGATCATGCAAAAATGTATAAAGCCGGAATACAACTTTAACCCTAATATAGCTTATTGGTATTTAAAAAAAAAATTGTAAACCAAAATTGTGGCATTTTTGCCAATATTTAATATTTTTATTTTCTTCCAGAATTGGATGGCACGGATAAACCAGACTTGTCTTTGTGATTTTATCCTATTAGGATTTTCCAGTGAAGGAGATTTGCTGTCGCTTCTTATATTCACCGTCTACGCATCGATCCTTCTTGGGAACCTGATCATCTTTAGTGTTATAAAGATAGACAACCACCTCCAGACACCCATGTACTTTTTCTTGAGTTATTTATCTATTTTAGACATCTGTTACTCTTCGGTCACCCTCCCGGCTATGCTAGTCAATGCCATCACTGGAAATAGGAAGATATCCTTCAACGAGTGCTTCACCCAACTCTACTTCTTTGTGTCTCTTGGAGGATCCGAATGTCTTCTTCTGGCCGCCATGGCTTACGATCGATACGTGGCCATATGTAACCCTCTCCATTACCCCGTGGTTATGAATAAGAGGTTCTGCTCATACTTGGTAGGAGGGTGCTGGTTTAGTGGTTTCTTGAACTCGGTCCTTCACACATTGATGACCTCTAAGCTGACCTTTTGTAGACCTTGGCATGTCAATCATTTCTTCTGCGATGTCCCGCCAATGTTAAATGCCGCTTGCACCAACACACAAACCAGTCAGCTGCTTCTATACATAGTCAGTGTTTTTCTGGGAATGACGCCATTCGTGTTTGTCATCGTTTCCTACGTACATATAATCTCCACTATTATTAAGATACCCTCAGCAGTCGGCAGACAGAAGGCCTTCTCCACCTGCTCGTCCCACCTGATTGTTGTCTCAGTGTTCTACGTTACCGCTAACTTTAACTATATCGGCCCGGCACCGGGAGACTCATTTGACATTGTGAGGCTCTCATCCGTGCTGTACAGTGTATTAACACCTTTGTTTAATCCTGTTATTTATTGCCTGAGGAACCAAGAGGTCAGGAGGGCGCTGACAAAGGCTTTCACGGGGAAATATCATCATTTCAAATAAAATAAACATATTAACCGGTAGAAGTAAAGTATTTATTTATATACATTGGAATACATAGAAGGTCAAGAGGGGGGGGGCAGAGCCTCAGGAAACCCCATTATTAGGTTGTGTTTTGCCACAAAGGACAGAAGCCCCTGATGTTCGTCTCCCTCGCAATGTTCTCTCCACGACCATTGAGCCAATTCCTCCATTTTCACCTCTGTGGTCCCTCTGCACAGGAACCTTTTGACAACCCAGAGGGAGTGCAGATGTAGTCCTATGTATCCATGGTCACTGTCATACTGGTCACACTGTCACAAGGGCTTCCGCAGGGTTGTCCCAACCCCCATGGGCTATTACTGTCACAAGGGTGCAGCATAGCCAATGTTGATGGTTAGATGCCCAACAACAGTAAGTCCACCTACTCTATATACATAGGGGTAAAAAAGTATTTAGTCAACCACCAATTGTGCAAGTTCTCCCCCTTATAAAGATGAGAGGCTGTAATTATCATCATAGGTTATAACCTCAACTATGAGAGACAGAATGAGAAAAAAAAAATCCATAAAATCACATTGTCTGATTTTTATAGAATTTATTAGCAAATTATGGTGGAAAATAAGTATTTGGTCACCTACAAACAAGCAAGATTTCTTGTTCTCACAGACCTGTAACTTCTTCTTTAAAGGGGTACTCCGCTGCTCAGCGTTTGGAAAAAACTGTTCCGAACGCTGAAGCTGGCGCCGGGAGCTTTTAATGTCATAGCCCCTCCCCCTCAATGCAAGTCTATGGGAGGGGGCGTGACAGCTGTCACACCCCCTCCCATAGACTTACATTGAGGGGGCGGGGCATTATGCCATGAGGGGGCGGGGCTATGATGTCACGAGCTCCCAGTGCCGGCTCCACCGTTCGGTACAGTTTGTTCCAAACGCTGAGCAGCGGAGTACCCCTTTTAGAGTCTCCTCTGTCCTCCACTCGTTACCTGTATTAATAATCTCGTGAGGGAGAAAAAACAGAAGCACAGGGGGCACTCACTTTTGTATCGTTTATCAACCTGGTGTGAGCCCTCCACCACACCTAAGTGATATACTAACCTGTCAAGTACCCTGATATATGGCTCTTGCGAGTCAAAATATCCTGGTAGTATGGGATGAGGCAAGGTTGGAGTAGAAAAGAGCTGCCGCACTCAGGCCGGTACCGGACTCCCTTAGGGAACCAGTATGGATGCACAGGAAATAGGAAGGAAAAAAATTGGTCTGGGAGGCGCCACTCAAGGTAGGTCACAGATTGAAGACACAGGCCAGCACAGGAAAAATAATATTTTATTTCTGCCAACGCGTTTCGGCGCGCCAACAGTGCCTTCCTCAGGTCCAACAATATATATCTATAGGAATAAGTAAAAGGACATGGAAAATGCAAGCAGTCAATTTAAAAGAATATTGCTTATAGACATAGATAAAAGATGTGCAAATCTGTTTTAGAGAAAGAGCAAAAAATGAGGAATTAGAGGTTTCCAACAGTATAAAAATGCCATTATGAAATCTATAGCATCTGAAGTAAACAGGTACATATAAAGAGAGGCGTTTAAAACCATAAAATATTCCATAGAAACAAGATTTGATATAAGACAAATAAATATATATATATATATATATATATATATATATATATATATATATGTGGTGTCCCGGTACCGTATTTCACACTGTACCTTTGTAGAGGTCCCCATAGTCAGAGTCCCTAGGAACGTCAGGGTCCCTCTTCTTTAGTTATCCCCTCATCACCCCTTAGTTGGTTCATATTTGTATAGAAATTCATATAAATATAAGTGTAAATATGTATATATTCAATTGCCTACCTGTTTAGCGTAGCAGGACCTGCGGGTCATGTGATTAGGTTCAGAACTCTATGGTTTTTGCTAAAGGACCTTTGGTGGTTCTCATGACATGTGATCACCCACAATCCATTGTAACGGTGAGTGACAGCTGATTGGACCAATCCAAAACAGCTCAGCCTCCTGCCCATATAAGGGAGCTGCGCCATCTTGATCGCTCTCTTGTTCCTGCGCTGCCAAGCAAGCAGCATCATTGCTCTTGGGTTGCTGATTCTGGATGAGGTAGGACCTCCGCAGCTTATAAGATAATTTACTAGGCCAAAGCCTTGCGGCCTCGGCCTATATCAAAGCGGTTATACTAAGCAATTCCCCGCTACTCTCCACAAGATCACTGGACCTAAACGCACCCTTAAATCCAGCGGATCTATGCTAAAAAATCTCTGAGAAGCTAAATTGGGCTTATCTGATCCCAACCAACTGTCAATCGCTGCTCAGCTATATCTATAGAGACTCTGTTATCTGGACTGTTACTGTTACTACATGTACAGAAATTCTTCAGTAAAAGTTCCTGCAAGTTTTCAGTTAACAGTGGTTGTGGACAATCCTTTATTCTACATTCACCTATTGCTCTTGGGAAGGGTGGCAATAGGCCCATCAAGATTACAGTGTTTAACCCTCACCCTGGCGTCACGAGTGACAAGGGTTAACAGCGCCCTTTATTATTCTGAACAGCAACACCCTAACTACCCTACACCCCACAAGGCTTTATCCCCCAAGGTTACCTCATATATATATGCATAATATATAAAAATATGTCTCCATTTAGATGAAAACAATATTCAGCACAATCTATGACCATATTTCTACATTTAGATTTAGATACATTTGGGCGAAAAAGGTGTGGTTAAAGAGCAGATATATACATGTACAGAAATACAAATATGGTCAAAAAATCAATGTATAAATAAATCAGGTTCCAGATTTTAGGGGTGAGTGTGCAGTGGTAATAAACATATTGAAACTCACTGTATATAAACCCGCTATGTGGATAGATAGAGTGTCGGTTTAAATATACAGACATTGTTGGAGTGATAAATACTGGAGGTTACACTTACCAATCCTCTGAAGATCTTTAGCTTAGGGAAGCTAAAGGAGGAGGAAGTTAATGAGTGTAATAGCGAGAGGGAACAAAAGGAAGGAGGGGACCAAGAGTAGTGAATGAGGTTAACAGGAATGATTCCAGCCCAAAACATGACTCCGCCACCGCCTTGCTGATGTTGCAGCATTGTTGGAACAGGGTTTCCATCCACTACTCCATCCATGTGGACCATCCAGGGTTGCACGGCACTCATCAGTGAACAGGACTGTCTGTGAGCATTGGTTAGTGGTGGCCGAATAGAAGGTTTATGCACAGTTGCAAGACTCTGGAGGAATCTACACCTTAATGTCTGTGGGACTCCAGAGGCACCAGCAGCTTCAAATATCTGTTTTCTGCTATGTAATGGTATTTTAGCAGCTGCTCTCTTGATCCGATGCATGGATCTGGCAGAAATGTCTCTCAATGTGCCTTTATCTGCACAAACCCGTCTGTGCTCTGAATCAGCCACAAATCTCTTAATAGTGCGATGATCACGCTTAAGTTGTCATGAAATATCTAATGTTTTCATACCTTGTCCAAGGCATACCTCTTTTCGGCAGCAGATAGATCCTTTTTCTTTCCCATATTGCTTGAAAATGGTGTCTGCTTAATAGTGTGGAACACCCACCTTTAGTAGTTTTTCCTTAAATTTGACTCACCTGACAATTTAATTATCACAGGTGTCCGAGATTGTTTTCAGTGATCAAAAGAGCCCTGAGATACAATGCCATCCAGGAGTTAAACTGAAAAACTAAATATTTAAATCTTTGTGACACTTAAATAGAATTGTCATAATAATTTGGAACAGGGTGTACAAATCCCCCCAGTTCTCAATCTCCTGCTGTCCACTGGCTACTACAAATCCCACCAGTTCTCAATCTCCTTCTGTACCATGGCTACTACAACTCCTGACAGTCCGACACCTCCTGCTTATTATGTTATACGCTCTGGCCGCACATGCTGGCTGTGAGCCCATGGTCCCGTTACCTGCTGCTGGTGGGTCTGGGACTCACATCGCGTGACGCGCATGCATCCGAGCCTCAGTCCGTCACTCACCTGGTGCTTCTCCTGCCCCAGCCTCTGCCTCACTGCTCCGGCACACATGTCCCCATCCCCTAGGACACGTGCATGCCGGAGCTTTAAGATTTAAAGGGCCAGTGCACTCATTAGTGTGATTCACCTGTGGCTCATTTATATATTCCTCCACCCTCCTCACTCCCCTGCCGGATCGTTGTTTCCTTGAGCCTGAGAGAAAGCATTCCTGTTATTGCCTTGCCGTGTATCTGATCCTTCACTTTGTGACCCGACCTTGCTTCTCTGCCGCTTGCCTATTGACCTCCTGCCACGTTCTGACTACGCAACTGTGCCGCCTGCCTTGACCTTCTGCTATCCAGACTACGAGCTGCCTTATCCCTCCTGTGCCTCATATCTCCTCAGCCACCTGTGTGGTCGAGCCGTGCAAGGGGTAGCGGCCTGGGTGACGCCTGCTGCAGCAAGTCTATCCCACTTTGTGGTGGGCTCTGGTGGAAGCCAGCGGCACCTTAGACTCCATTCCCTGGTACGGTCCATGTCATCTGCCACACAGGTCCAGCGGATCCACATCCACCGGGGTTCCTGTCTTCTGAAACGTGAGTGTTGCACTGCTCTACCCTGGCTACTTAAACTTCAACCAGTCTGCCTCCTTCTGCTGTTTGCCACCTTTTGCTGTCCACTGGATACTAAACCTCCCACTAGTCCACCGGCTACTACACCTCCCACTAGTCCACCATCTCCTACTGTCTGTAGGTTACTACAACTCCCACTAGTCCGCCATCTGCTGCTGCATCCTGGCTACTACAAATCCAATCAGTCTGTATATAATTAAAGTGTTTGATCTAAGGTTTGTATTTATTTAGGGGCTCTGATCTGTATATATTTTTGCATTTTGAGTCTAATCATTTAGGGATTCTGGATTTCTTTTTATTTTGGGAATTAGACCTTTGCCTTTATTGTGGGCTGGTTTGTGGATTTCTACTTATTTAGGGATCTTGGGTCTGTATTTATTTATTGGTCTAGTCTGGGCTTTGTGTTGACTTCCAGTTTGGAGCCTGCATTTATTTAGGGAGTTTCATCTGGGGGGTCTATATTTTCATGGGGTTTAGTATAGAGGCTGTATATGTATATATATATATATATATATATATATATATATATATATATATATATTTATCCAACCAGATCCCCTAAATAAATCCCGACCCCAAAGAAGAAATCCTAGATACAGACTTACACCAATCCATTAATGAATCCATACCCCCAGACAAGACACCCAAATAAAAACAGACCTTACACCACCCCTCTAAATAAATTGCACCCATGGGAAACATTAAACACTACATGAAGTATTGTATGCCTGTCAGGTTAACAGGTGTTCACATATTACATGGACATCTCTGCTTTAATTAGGGGGTAGTGAGATGGGGTCAACACTCTATAATGTCTAATGGTTTAGTAAGGTATATGACAGGGGTTGGCATGTTGGGACAACTCTCAAGGAAAATGTATTTATAATTTGTACAATGTTTTCCATTCTTTGGTGTAAATTTCTGTTCTTTAATTTCACACAATAATCTAATACATCTAAATTTATATTTTCTTCTAGAAATAATTAACCTTAATGATTAATGACTCCCATAGGGACATGGTGCAGCCTCTGAGGATGTCGTCTATGTATCTTTCTCTGTAGTTGCTGCTCCATGAGGGGTTTTGTGGCTCAATAAATATGAGGAGGTTCACATAACACAAAGCCTTGAAGCAGAAAACACATGTGTCACTATGGAAAATCAAAAATAAAAATAGTAATGTTACCAAAAATGTTTTAGTCCTAATGTCTTTTTGTCTACTAAAATGAACTAAAACTTCTGAAATAACTATTATTGAAAATTAAAAATACAAGGATTAATCCAGGTAAGCAGCAGCGGCCAGCTAAGGTAAATATGTCATGAATGAAGTGTGTTGGTGAAATATGAATTTTTGAATCCTAATTTTGTCATTTTCGGCTGAACATTTAAAAAAATGCAGCTAAAATAAACTAAAATTTTTATAAACTTAAAGAAAATTAATTTATAAAATTAAAACATTAACATTTATCCCTTTTGACTCCAACAGGAGTTTATGTTTGTTTTTGTTTTTTTATCTAGAAACAAATGATCAGACTTTACATAATGATAGCAACATAATGATTGAGACAGCAGATCATGTATGTACAGACACATATGTAAGTAAATCTGAGAGAACCTTTAAAACATTATATATATATATATATATATATATATATATATATATATATAAAACCAATGGTGCAGCACTCCATGAAAATAGAGAAAAAAAACTGTTATAGAGATGATGAGAGATGAGAGATGAGAGAGAGAGAGAGAGATGAGAGAGAGAGAGAGATTAGTTAGTAGCCGTATTAGTCCAGTGATGCAAAAAGCGAAATCATGTGTAGTTGCAGTATCTTGTAATGCATTTTTTATTGGACTAACAAGATTATGTAGAGAAGCTTTCGGGATTCCTCCCTTTATCAAGTCATAAGAATTTCTGAGCTCACAAGGAGAAAACACAGGTTCTATCTCACAAAATATGCAGGGGTTAAAACAACATATGTGGAGAATGGACATTAAGTTGGGGTTTGTTTCTCTCTGTATTGCAGCAGGTGTTCACGTGGTGTTTGAAGAGCAGAGTAGATTTTCTTATGGATGGTCCTTGGTTTGTAACCTTTTTGATTACATTTCTCAGCTAGCGTTTGTAGATGTCTCTGTCATCAGGGTTGGAGCAGATGCAGTGGTACCTGATGGCTTGGCTGTATATGATGCCTTTCTTGGTGTGGGACGGATGGGAACTTAAATTGTGTAGATAGCTGGATCGGTCTGTGGGTTTTCTGTATACAGATGTCTGTTTTGTGTCCTTGTTTATAGTTACAGTGGTGTTCAGAACGTTTACACTTTCTGTAGAGAAGTCCATTTTGAGTTTGATGGATGGATTAAATGTGTTGAAGGCATCATGAAATAGTTTGAGTTTATCCTCTCCTTCAGTCCAAACAATGAAAATATCATCAATGTATCTGTAGTATCTGTAGGGTTTGTGAATTTGGGTATTCAGGAATCGCTCTTCAAGGTCAGCCATGAACAGATTGGCATATTGTGGTGCCATCTTGGTCCCCATAGCAGTTCCCATCATCTGTAGGTATATTTCATTGTTGTAGCTGAAGTAGTTGTGTGTGAGAATGAATTCTATTAGTTTGGTGATGATCTGAGGGCTGTATATATGGTTGAGGGTCTGGGAGGAGAGGGACAGTGAGCAGGCCTCAATTCCATCTCTGTGTGGGATGTTACTATACAGAGATTCTACGTCCATTGTTACCAATATGGAGTTGGCAGGCAAGATCGTAATCTGACTCAGTTTGTTAAGAAAGTCAGTGGTGTCCTGTATGAAGCTACTGGTGCGTGTAACAAAGGGTTTTAGTGTGTTTTCTACCAAACCAGATATCTGTTCAGTTAGTGTGTCCATACCTGTTATTATTGGTCTGCCAGGGTTTCCAGATTTGTGGATTTTTGGGAGCATGTAGAATGTCCCTGTTTTTGGTGGGTATAAGTGTCTCTAATCCTTTTTGTGAGAAATCCCGAAAGCTTGTCTCTACATAATCTTGTTAGTCCAATAAAAAAGGTATTACAAGATACTGCAACTACCGATGATTTTGCATACATATATATATATATATATATATATATATATATATATATGTGTGTGTGTATAAAATTTGCAGCACTACTTATCTCAATGTCCAATGTGGTTCCAGCGCCAGAATAAGATCAAAGTCCAAACAGTTGTAGAAAAACAACAATGGCTCACATAACAGCAGTAATGTTTCTGTCCTACTATAGGACCATTTTAAGCTCAATGACAAATATAAAATAAGGGGTATTTATAGCCAAAATACACTAGTGCAATCAATAAAGTGTTAACAATATTCACTCAAGAATTTTTACATATAAAGCGTATTAATATTACAAATATGCGCATAAAATCTCATATACAAAGTGCTTCAGGTCATAGATCGTGTATAAATCAAAGTGACCCGTGTTGTAATATAAAAACAGCTTGAAAAACACATACAGTTCACCTGTGAATAGATCATTGAAAATAAGCATACATGAATTAGAAGAGGCACGCGCGGCCTATCGTCTCCAGACAAGAGGCTTTCCTGAGTAATGCATCCATCTTTCTAGGTCAGGTAGTCAGAACATATGTATTTAGTTCTAAGTCTTACATTGGAGACACAAGTGACTTTCTTTTAATGATCAGAGACATTGACATTCCAGCTAATACCATTTTGGTTTCTTTAGACATTTGTAGTCTATACATGTCCATTGACCATCAGAAGGGGCCCACTTATTTTTGATGAACAATATTATTTACAGTTGGTTGGTACCGACATGGGGACAAATGTGGCGCCCATGTATGCAAATCTGTATGTGAGTTCCTTAGAGGAAGGCATGGTCAACATTGTCTGGGGTGGTGACGGTACATTGACGATCTCTTCCTCCTCTGGACAGGATCCCAGAACACATTATAACATTTTTTTGCTTTTTTGAATGACATAGACACAAATATTCAATTCACAATGACACATTGGACATTGTTAGTTTCCTACGACATGACGTTTCGGTTGACAACAACAGGCTACGGACGAATTTATTTACTAAGCCAACTGATAAAAACACATTACTACATTGTCGGAGTAGTCATCCTAGAAAGATGATAAATTCTTTGCCGTTTAGCCAGATGTTAAGAGCTGGGAGCATAGTTGACAAAGTGAAGCTTGTAGACACATTAACCCCTTAAGGACAAGGCCCATTTTGGCCTTAAGGACCAGACCAATTAATATTTTAGCATTTTCGTTTTTTCCTCCTCGCTTTCTAAAAATCAATAACTCAAAAACCATATATTTCCATCCACAGACCCATATGAGGGCTTGTTTTTTGCGTCACCAATTGTACTTTGTAATTACATCATTTATTTTACCATAAAATGTACGGCACAACCAAACAAATATTATTTATATGGGAAAATGTAAATGAAAATTGCAATTTAGCAAATTTTTGAAGATTTTGTTATCACGCTGTACACTTTCCGGTAAAAATTACATGTTTTCTTTATTCTGTGGGTCAATACGATTAAAATGATACCCATGTTATATGCTTTTGTATAATTGTACTGCTTAAAAAAAATGTAAACTATTTTAACAAAATTTGTATGTTTGAAATTGCCCTATTTTGACCACCTATAACTTTCTCATTTTTCCGTATATGGGGCGGTATGAGGGCTCATTTTTAGCGCCATGATCAGTAGTTTTGATCAGTACCACATTTGCTTAGGTTATACTTTTTATAAATTTTATATACATTTTTTTTGGAATAAAATGTGACAAAAAAGCAGCAATTTTAAACTTTTTAATTTTTTTTTACATTTACGCTGTTTACCGTATGGGATAATTAACAATATATTTTAATAGTTCAGACTTTTATGCACGCGGTGATACCAAATATGTGTATTCATTTTTTTAACGCTTTCTGGGGGGTAAAATGGGAAAAACGGATGTTTTACTTTTTATTGTGGGGGAGATTTTTCAAATTTTTTTATTTTACGGTTTTTCACTTTTTTTTACACTTTAATAGTCCACATAGGTGACTATTTATAGCAATCATTTGATTGCTAATACTGCATAGAGCATAGCACTGATCAGTGTTGTCGGTGATCTTCTGCTCTGGTCTGCTCGATCTCAGACCAGAGCAGAAGACCCCAGGAGACAGCCGGGGGGACCCCCGCTGCCATGCTGGATGATCGGATCCCCGCAGCAGCGCTGCGTGAGATCCGATTATCCACTCAAAGTACCGCACTGCCACAGATGCATCTGAGGGGTTAAATTGCGGACATCTGCGCAATTGCGGAAGTCCGCCATTACCAGCGGGTCCCTGGCTGCTTGCGGTCATGGCATCGCGTAAATGTACGTCATGGTGCGTTAAGTACAACAGCACCATGACGTACATTTGCGTCCATTGTCGTTAAGTGGTTGAAGAACATGGCGTCCAATTTTCTTGAGAGGTGTTGCCCTTCATGTGTAGTAAATACACATAAGAATAAGGTATTTTTGTTAGAGAGAAACCACCTTGCATCCTAAATACTGATCTAAACAAGATCGGATACCATTTATATCGATTTATCATCCTAAGAGTATCTCTATTTCAAAGATACTGAATAGACATTGGTACATCCTTTGAGATAGTTTCCAGGACGGGGCGTGACGTCACACGAGGGGCGGAGTCCTGACGTCACGGACTTCCATTCCAGTGGTCGCGACCGAGACCCTCCAGTGCTTCCGGACAACAAACAGGTGGGTGCCGCATGCAACATTGCGGGGGTCCCCAGCGGTGGGACCCCCGCAATGGATAGGGGATAAGATGTCTAGGGTGGGAGTACCCCTTTAATTGTGGATTATTTTTTGGTTGAAATTTTTCATTTTCATTAATTTTATTTATTTTAAAACATTTTTGTTTGTTTTGTTCTATACATTTTTTTCAACATTTTTCTATTTTCTTATTTTTCTAAGATATATTATTCTGCCTCTCCAGTCTAAGCATTGAAAGTGTGATCTCTGAAACTTACAGTTTGTGATGAGATAGCAGTAGCCTCCAATCTTATTGAAATTAGTTGGATGAGATGAAGGATGAAGCAAAAAGACAAGACTGAAGGGAGGGGAGGAGTCAAAACTGAGAACAAAATGAAGCGGAGAGAGAAGGGACACACAGGATAAGAAGGCAAACCACGTGTAACATGACATATATTGTTATACTATTTACTTTGCTATTTATTATATTTCATCTAATTGATCCCCCTGATGTGCATAACCTTTCTATATCCCCCATGTACATGTAAATACAGCTAATTAGACATGGTCACCTGGTGATCTAAGGGAAGGTGGTAATGACGCGAGTGCGAGCGTCCCTTGTTTCCATAGTATCTGACCAGATGATAGATGAGGACCATGTGACTTTGATCACGATCTTGGTCAACTGACCGGAACTTTGTTTCCAGGTTCTGAACTCCAGCGCAGGCGCAGTGACCGGCGACCAACGCCAGGGGCGCTATGTTTGTTTACACAGGGCGGGTGAGCGGGCCTCTTCTAATACATGTATATTTATTTTCTGAGATCTATTCACAGGTGAACTGTATATGTTATTAACTGTATACGTATGTTTTTTAAGCTATGTTTTTATATTACAACACTGGTCCCTTTGATTTATACACAATATATGCACTGCAGCCCCTTATATATGAGAATTTCTGCGCATATTTGTAATATTAATACACTTTATATGTAAAAATTCTTGATTAAATATGTTAACACTTTATTGATTGCATGGTGTGTTTTGGGTATAAATACCCCTTATTATGTAGTTGTCACTGAGCTTGAAAATGGTCTTATAGTAGGACAGAAACGTGGCTGCTGTTATGTGAGCCAATAAATTCACTACTTTGTTTCACTACTTTTTTGGAGCGCTGCACCATTGGCGTTTTTCTACAACTAGTGCTGTAACTTTTTTTTGTGTGTGTATATATATATATATATATATATATATATATATATATACACACATACATACATACATACATACATACACACACACACTGGGGCAAAAAAGAATTCTGTCAGCCACCAATTGTACAAGTTCTCCCAGTTAAAAAGATGAGGCTGTAATTTTCATCATAGGTTATAACCTCAACTATGAGAGACAGAATGAGAAAAAAAATCCATAAAATCACATTGGCTGATTTTTAAACAATTTATTTGCAAATTTGCTAATTCTGGTGGAAAATAAGTATTTGGTCAATAACAAAAGTTCATCTCAATACTTTGGTATACAGGTAACGAGTGGAGGACAGAGGAGACTCTTAAAGAAGAAGTTACAGGTCTGTGAGAGTCAGAAATCTTACTTGTTTGTAGGTGACCAAATACTTATTTTCAACCATAATTTGCAAATAAATTCTTTCAAAATCAGACAATGTGATTTTATGGATATTTTTCTCATTCTGTCTCTCATAGTTGAGGTTATAACCTATGATGACAACTACAGGACTCTCTTTATAAGTGGGAGAACTTACACAATTGGTGGCTGACTAAATACTTTTTTGCCCCACTTCATATATACATACTAAACCTGCCTTGTTTTATTACATTAACCCCTTCAAGTGGTTTCTGACAAACAACAACAAAAGGGTCCGAATTCATTGGTAGGTTGATCGACCATATATGTACAAAAAGTCTGTATTTCCAGACAAATGGACCAATTTCCCAGTGAATGGTAGGAATTATATATAGAAGTAGTGTAATAAAAATAAACATAACCTTTGTAATAAGTGCATAGGTATTGAGCCGGCTGGGCACTATGTTTGTAAAGGACATCGGTAACATATAGGGTAGCGGAGGTGTAGGGGATTTTAAGAGGTGGATTGGAACTAGCACTGAAAGGGGGTAACTTACAAGGTCAGGAGACGATGACATGAGATGAAGCTGATCACATTACCTGGTAGGTGCGTACTACTCTCAGCCTCCGGCATACCGACTATCTGATTAACTAGTTACCGTTTTGGTGATCTGTTATTCCATTGGATCGCAGTTCCTCAATCACCACAAGTCAGAGGTTATCACTTTCCTCCTTGCATGTGGTCACATTTACCGCCCACAGCCTTGAAAAAGCAGGAGGTGAAATGTTGGGGTAGCTGCGGGTGCTTATTTTAGTTCAATGCCCCTTCTCATTCTACACTAACTGTCTAGACAGAATTATCTTCTATTACATTAGCTGGGGATAAGCCTGATACTATTTAAACATTATTAGACAGTATGTTGTAGGTACACTGGGGGATCATACCTGCTAGCATGTAACATGTATTGCTATCGGCAACCTGTTACTGGCACCTGGACAGGGAGCGCTCTCAGACAAAGTCTTGGATATGAAAGCGCATCACTCAGAGGATCTGACTCTTGGTAACTTGTAACAGTTAATCTATTTATTTCATTTAAACAGGACAAATAAATTGTGTCTTTATTTACTGTTACAACTAAGGTGAGGGTCGGCTGCTGGCTCTCCCGGTATTTGTAGCAGAGACGATCGGCTCTCAAGCTGATAACATTGGGAGAGCTTTAATCAAAGTCACTCCGACTATTGCCCAGTGTTACTGTGAGGTTTACGTAATAGCTGATCTATAAGGTTCTACTGGTCTAGAAGCAGTCTATGTGAGCAGAAATAAAAGAAACAACAACAGCTCAGCAAAGAAGGGGTTGCATTAAACGTTGAAATGCTGTAGAAGACATGCAAGTAAAAAGGGAGAGAGAGAGGAGAAAGCACAGTGTATATACCCCAGCAGCAAAGCAAGGAATAAGTCACTATACTAAGCACTGAAACTGCTGCTGAGATGAGAGGGAAGCCTTGATTTATCTTACATGGACAGTGTAGACCTTCTGGAGAACAGACACAGCTTGCAGGCCCACCCCCACCTTTTCTGTTTTGTCTTACTATAGACAGAATTCCCCTAACAATAGGCAGCAGATTGCAGAGAAGTGAGACACCTAGTGGCCAAGACTTTAAAGCATTACTTCTCGAGTAAGGAGTCATTTTTGTAAGGTAGAAATTGCACTTTATTATTAGTTATTTGTAACCACAGTTACCATTTAAGGCCAAGAGCAAACATGGTGAATATTTGTGCAACATAACAAGCATACAGCATATGGAAAGATTCAAAGTATGATCTTGTATGTCATTCATTAGGCCAGTGTTTCCCAACCAGGGTGCCTCCAGCTGTTGCAAAACTATAACTCCCAGCATGTCCGGACAGCTATTGCACTAGGCTAATTTAATAAGTATGGTTGGTAAAACTGCGGTGGGAAATGTCTATATATATATTATAGGGATATTTATGGGATTGAGAGTCCAGCCGTCCATTACATTGTTAATAGCAAACACTGCCCCACTACTTCATTTGAAGGATATAGGTCACAATCCAAATTTTTATACATATACACCCAAAACTTGACTACTTTTGTGGCCCAAACCATTTCGAACCCTTCTATTGGGCCAACATTGTAAGTGAGACTCCATCATTAAGACCCGTTCTTCTCGAGCCTGCCCCTTCGTAGGAACTTTCTATGGTTATTGACTGATTCTATTTTTTTTCAGAGTTTTAATCTGATGTCAAATCATAATTCTTCGGATTATTTTATCCTGTTAGGATTGTCGGAAGAACAGATTATATTTCCACTTTTAATCTCAGTGACCTACATGATGACCATTATTGGGAATTTTGCTGTGTTTAGCATCATCCAGGTGGACAGCCATCTCCAGACACCCATGTATTTCTTCCTGAGTTGTCTATCGTTATTAGACGTCTGTTACTCTACGGTCACCCTCCCGGCTATGCTGGTCAACGCTATCACCGGGAACAGGAGGATATCCTTCCATAGATGTTTCACACAACTCTATTTCTTTGTTTGTTTTGGAGGATCTGAATGTCTTCTTCTGGCTGTTATGGCTTATGACCGATATGTAGCCATATGTAACCCCCTCCGGTACCCCATCATCATGAATAAGAGGTTCTGCTCAGGCTTAGTTGCCGGGTGTTGGGTCTGTGGGTTGTTGAATGCCGTGTTCCACACCTTGATGACCATGAAGCTGACATTCTGTGAAGATCATCACATCAACCATTTCTTCTGTGATGTTCCTCCAATGTTGGAAGCAGCTTGTAGTGACATCCAAGACAGTCTAGTGTTGTTACATGTGATCACCGTATTTTTAGGGATGTCTCCTTTCCTACTTGTCATGAATTCCTACATACGTATCATCTCCACCATCCTGAAAATCCACTCCTCAGAAGGAAGACAGAAGGTCTTCTCCACGTGTTCCTCTCACCTCATCGTTGTCAGTGTTTTTTATATAACTTCTATGTTTAACTACAATGGACCTATTTCTGGAGATTCCTTCATCGTTGTCCGTGTTTCATCTGTCTTATATAGTGTGGTCCCTCCATTGTTGAATCCCATCATCTACAGCTTGAGAAATAAAGATGTGAAGACGGCCTTGAAAAAAGTACTTGAGACACAGATACAGTAATGAGGAGAACAAGTGTAGTGGGCCAACGAGGGAGGGAAGTCTAGAACATTGTGTGCTCTTCCTCCTTCACCCCGGCATGAAGACATGTATATTCCTTTAGGGAATTCTCAGGATACTACTACGTAGTACTCTCCACTAGTAATGGTTGGCCATAGAACGAGAGTACCAGGACTCAGTACCAAAGTGGCATGAAGGACTCATAGTCATACAATGCACAGGTTGGAGCTGGTAGATTATGGTGTTAAGTGATGGTCAAGTAATTTCAGAACTGGATAGAGACTGGTGAATGGGGTGAAATATAAAAGACGGGTTTTTGGATGTTAGAAAAAACATTGTAGCAGATAAAGGAACTTAATGGACCTTATTGCTGTGGCACAGAGTACTCTGAAAGGTCCTTCAAGACTAGGGCACAGTGGTGTTAGCTGAGGTCAGAGGATTCTAAAGAATTACTATGAATAGAGGTTAACTGGGCAGAGTCCTCACTTATATTCAGAATGGATATGGAGCGGGAGCAGTTAAAAAAAACGGCAGTGCTACACAGCAAGTTTAGTTCATAAACATTACTCTGTCATAAGAGATAGTCGGAGCACTCACCATGTGGGTACAACTGGATATAACTTTATTCTATCTTGAAGATCCTAAACATCTTATCCCCAATCCAGCTGCTGCGACCGCCCCACAATCTCCAGCCCATCACCCTGGCGTTTTAAACTTTTCTGTTCGGAAGGCCAGATTCTGTGGTCGTGAGGTCCACAGCCCTCACACCCCCTCCAATAAACATGAATGAAAGGGGTGCAACGTTACGATCGCTGCCGCCGGAAACTAGCGTTCTGAACTGTGGGGTTTGGCCACTTTGGATAGGGGATAAAATGTCTAGGGGCAGAGTACCCCTTTAACTCCCATCGGTAAACAGGATCAATAGGTGGAGACACACAGGCAGGAACACCTCATCGGGCAGATGACAGCTGTCACGCCCCCTCCCTTCGACTTGCATTTTGGGGGCGGGGTGTGATGTCACGATCTTCTGTTCCAGTGGTCGGGAGCCAGACCCTCCAGCGCTTCCGGAGCTGTAACAGGTGGGTGCCACATGCTATATTACGGGGGTCCCCTGCTGCGGAACCCCCGCGATCAGACATTTTATCCCCTATCCTTTGGATAGGGGATAAGATGTCTAGGGGTGGAGTACCCCTTTAAGCTGAAGGAATCAGCAAAAAGATGTACAGAAAACTTATACAAAAAGGTCAATAGGAACTGATTGATACATTAAAGAAGCACTCTTTTTTTTCTTTCTTATATAGTGCAGCATAGGATATTATTAGAGGATAATGTAGAGGTTCTTGTGCCTTGTGTTTCACTGTTTTAGCTTCTGTGGCAGGCATGGCATATGCTCATTTTGTTTCTGTAATGTCGACTACTTTTCCCATAAAACCTCTGGCTGAGGATGTGGCATTTGATCATTACACCTGGTCAGCACTAGCAGTCTTGATGAAGTTTACCCAGGTTAACTTATTAGCCTCATACGGGTGTCGAGGTCAGGTCACAATATGTGCAGTTATGATGCAGAAGTGCGTATTTTAGAGAAATATTTCCGTAAGGGAAAAGTGATATGATCTATAATCACTAATAAGCTTTTATGAAGATTTGATGCCTTTAGGTTGTGTTTGCACATGGAATTTGCTTATTTTGCATTTTTCACACCCTTTTTACTGCACTTTGCTGTTCCGCTACAATTTTCCGAAATCACTGTAAAAATTAAAAAATTTTACTGCGATTTGCACAATTGTGGTAAAATAGTATGAAAAATTAAATAAAGTTATAGCACAAAATGCCAGACAAGTGTATAACTACTATATATCCAGATCCCATGTAGACAGCAGCAGTATACAGACAGAGCTGGAGGGGTGGAGTATAACTACTGTATATATCCTGATCACAGAGATATCAGCAGTATACAGATAGTGCTTGAGGGGAGGTGTATAACTACTATATATCCTGATCCCATAGAGATAGCAGCAGCAGTATACAGATAGAGCTAGAGAGGAGGTGTATAACTACTATATATATACAGATCCCATAGAGATAGCAGCAGCAGTATACAGATAGAGCTAGAGAGGAGGTGCATAACTACTATATATCCTGATCCCATAGATATCAGCAGCAGTATACAGATCTGGATAGGAAGGTGTATAACTACTACTTAGTGTATAACTACTACTTAGACTATGTGTACGAAACAGCTGTCACGATCTGGGTGTCTCTGGCATCTATGCTCCCCTGCACTTGTATGTATTGTACACCGTAATCTTAATAAAGAAGCTATCGTTCACACAAGAATCTGGTGCGCCACCCCTCCTTTGCTTTTTGTTGCTTTGGATGTCAGCGTAGTTTAGATCCCTTAGGAAGAGTAGGAAGCTGCATAAGCTTAAATCGCTGCAGAATCGGTGGTTACACCCTCACAACTATTTACCCTGTATTTTTGTCTGCTGAACGCTTTTTTTGCTGCATAATTTTGTCCACAGGGGCCAATAATGCAGCCACCATTTTAACGTGGTTTAATGTAAAGGATGATGTTGGTCAATGATAGGTAAGTATACGTTCCTGCGTCATGTGGATGCCGAAAGACAAACAATGGACAACACGTTTTATGTTGGTTTTTGAAATTATACTGAGAAGCAAATAGATCACAGTACAAGTTGTGGATGTGCGGCCATGTTCTGTTTTTCTATTTGTGAGTTACAAGGTGAGCACAGTCCCACATGACCAAGAGATTTTTCTCTAATTTCTTTCGAAATGTTCTATTTTCTTCTCTTTATTTGCGATCCTCATAACACAAGAAATCCTCCAATTCCTTTAAGGTATTGTTGGGGCACAGTTATAGGGAGTGCAGAGGCAAGAGGCCCACTAGAGTCCTGTGCCCGAGATTGCCCAAAGGACCCCAATGTACATATTCAGACATCAGTAATATAAATTGTACATTGGGGGAAGTGTTTGGGGGGGGGGGGGGGGGGTAGTCTTACAGATTTATATATTATGATTGTGCAGTCTACTACATAACGCATTTTTGGAAAATGGCTCCTAGTTTATAACAAACCATTCCTCCCCCCCCAAGCAGCATGATCTCATGGGGGCGATACACTGTTGAGGTAGCCAAAGGGCTTAAAGGGGTACTCCGCCCCTAGACACCTTATTCTCTATCCAAAGGATAGGGGATAAGATGTCTGATCGTGGGGATCCCACCGCTGGGGACGCCCCTGATCTTGACTGTGGCACCCCCCTGATCTCGACTGTGGCACCCCAGAGATACGGTGCACGGAGCGAATTTCGCTCCATGCCGGATGACTGGCGATGCGGAGGCTTGTGACATCACAGCCATACCCCCTCAATGCAAGTCTATGGGAGGGGGCGTGACGGACGTCACGCCCCCTCCCATAGACTTGCATTGAGGGGGCATGGCCATGATGTCACGAGCCTCCGGCGCTGCACTCGACGCTCTAAACGAACACAGGGGGGGGCAGGGAGATCTTTGAATAGGGGATAAGATGTCTAGGGGCGGAGTACCCCCTTAAATCTCCTTAGGTCCTCTTCATGGCTCTGGTATTGAGAGACACTGCCTGCACCAGGCTCTATCAATCACCGATCACACAGGTCAATGCAGTTCTATAGAACTGTATTGATCTATATGAGGAATCCAATAATTCCTCCTGAAAGTCCTCTAAGGGGACAATTAAAATGTAAAAAAAAATAGAAAAAAAAATTATAGTAAAGGTTTATCCCACATACATGATAATCTTCCCTTTTGAAAGTTTGAATTAACCCTCTTTTCCATATAAAAATATGTAAACATGATAAAAATAAACATTTGGTATCGCCGAATGCAGAATTGTCTGAACTACCATAACATTATTTAACCCATGTGGTGAATGGCCTAAATGTAAAAAAAAATAAACCCCAGACTTTTTTTTTATCACATCATATCCCCCCCCCCCCCCAAAAAAAAAAAAAGTTAAAATCTATTGGAAACTTCCATCAATAAACGGTACCAATAAAAACTACAGACCACAATGCAAAAAGAATGATATATATCCCCATATACGGAAAAATAAAAAATAAAAATTATAGGGGTCAGAAAATGACAATTAAAAAATTATTTTCTAAAAAGTTTAGAATTTTTAAAACTAGTAAAACATAAAATATATATATATATATATATATATATATATATATATATATATATATACACATTGACCTAAAAAAAATCAAGATAACATGTTAGTTTGACAGCACAGTTAATGTAAATGAGAAGCACCCTCAAAATTTGCAAAATTAAATTTAATTTTCAATTTCACAATATTTATTTTTTTCTGGTTTGGGAGCATATTCTGTATTATGAAAAAATGAAGTGCAATTGTTCCTGCAAAAAACAAGCCTCATATGGGTGAAAAGAGGAAAAATAAAAGTAGCTAAAGCAAGGTCCTGAAAGTGTACCTGTAATGAGCAAAAAAATTTATATAATGTAGATAAAACTATTATATGTATATTTGGAACATACATTGGTTAAAAAAAAATATATATTTGTGGGTGAAAAATTTCTGTTCCTGCAGCCTGTGTCTCTATGAGGATACCAAATACAGGAAGTGAGGGTGGGACAAGCAGGGCTCTGTGCAGGCTCCTGGATTGTCAATCATCCTGCTGTGTGAGCCAGGAGCGAGTCATAGAGCCTCAGTGTACAGAGCCCTGCTTGTCCTCAGTGTGCAGAACCCCGCTTGTCCTCAGGTACAGGGCCCCGCTTGTCCTCAGTGCACAGGGCCCCGCTTGTCCTCAGTGCACAGGGCCCCGCTTGTCCTCAGTGCACAGGGCCCCGCTTGTCCTCAGTGCACAGGGCCCCGCTTGTCCTCAGTGCACAGGGCCCCGCTTGTCCTCAGTGCACAGGGCCCCGCTTGTCCTCAGTGCACAGGGCCCCGCTTGTCCTCAGTGCGCAGGGCCCCGCTTGTCCTCAGTGCGCAGAACCCCGCTTGTCCTCAGGTACAGGGCCCCGCTTGTCCTCAGTGCACAGGGCCCCGCTTGTCCTCAGTGCACAGGGCCCCGCTTGTCCTCAGTGCACAGGGCCCCGCTTGTCCTCAGTGCACAGGGCCCCGCTTGTCCTCAGTGCACAGGGCCCCGCTTGTCCTCAGTGCACAGGGCCCCGCTTGTCCTCAGTGCACAGGGCCCCGCTTGTCCTCAGTGCACAGAGCCCCGCTTGTCCTCAGGTACAGAGGCCCGCTTGTCCTCAGTGTACAGAGCCCCGCTTGTCCTCAGTGTACAGGGCCCCGCTTGTCCTCAGTGTACAGGGCCCCGCTTGTCCTCAGTGCACAGGGCCCCGCTTGTCCTCAGTGCACAGGGCCCCGCTTGTCCTCAGTGCACAGGGCCCCGCTTGTCCTCAGTGCACAGGGCCCCGCTTGTCCTCAGTGCACAGGGCCCCGCTTGTCCTCAGTGCACAGGGCCCCGCTTGTCCTCGGTGCACAGAGCCCCGCTTGTCCTCGGTGCAAAGAACCCTGCTTGTCCTCGGTGTACAGATTCCTGCTTGTCCTCAGTGTACAGAGCCCCGCTTGTCCTCAGTGTACAGAGCCCCGCTTGTCCTCAGTGTACAGAGCCCCGCTTGTCCTCAGTGCAAAGAACCCTGCTTGTCCTCGGTGTACAGAGCGCTGCATGACCACCCTCACTTCTTTTATCTGGTCACTTTAGACATACACACAGGCAATAGCTGCAGGGACAAAAATATACAAACATTTTTAACCACTGTATAATACAAACATACATATAATGTTATTATCTACATTATATAGAAAGTTGTTGATAATGACCGGTACACTTAGAAGATAAACATTTTATTCACAAGGTGTTTTCCGAATTGTTAGAGTGATGCAAATGTCAAGGGTTAGCATGATTTGTATCTCAGGTTTTCAATATTAATGGACATGTCCACAATCTTTATCATAACTTCTAACAATTGCTATAATTTTCCTAAATGCGTTCTTAAACTCCTTATTTCTCAGTGTATATATTATAGGGTTTAGCGTAGGCGTAACAACTGCATAAAACACAGGAACCAGTTTTACTTCTTCCGAGGAATACTTTGACGTCGGATTCAAATAGGCAGAAAATGACGTCCCAAAGAATAACGTTACAACAGTGAGATGGGACGTGCAGGTGGAGAAGGCCTTCTTCTGCCCTTCCGTAGATTTGATTTTCAAAATGGTGGAAATAATATGGATGTAGGAAATTACAGTCATAAGTAACGAACCGAATCCATAAGCTCCTCCTACGGTAAAAAGAACCACCACGCTGGCCAACTTACTGCCACAAGCCACCTTCAGCAGCGGAGGGATGTCACAGAAGAACTGGTCTATCCTGTTCGAGGAGCAGAAGGGTAGCTGAAAGGTAGAGATGGTGTGGACCATGGAATGAAGAAAGCCACTGATCCAGGAGCCACAGACCAATGCTATACACGTGTTAGTGTTCATGACCAGAACATACTGTAAAGGAATACATATGGCGACGTACCGGTCGTAAGCCATTACAGCAAGCAAAGAGCACTCTATGCTGCCGAGTGCAATGAAAAAATACACTTGGGCTACACAGGCATTGAATGAAATGTTGGTGGTCTCCAATAAGAAGTTAAGAAGCATTTTCGGAATGGTGACGGACATGTAGCAAATCTCAAGAACAGACAAGTTCCCAAGGAAAAAATACATCGGACTGTGAAGGGCCTTAGAAGCCAACGTTACAACAACGATGAGGAAATTTCCGCTAAGAGTCAAGACATAAAACATAAGAAATACATAAAATAACGTAGCTTGCACCGAGATTATAGCCGGAAACCCGAAGAGAATGAACTCCGTCACTGAACCGTTACTAACCATTATTTATCTTCTGCAAGAAAAAATTTATAAAAATAACATTTAACAACTAGTAAACGGTATAATTATAAAATTTGGTAAAATCAGGTTAAATTATAAAACGTGATCAAATATTTATAAAAAATCATTAAAAAAAAGAAACATCTGGCACTAACTATATTTTGAGAATGGGAATCGAAGTAACCCATGGGGCATCCTAAAAAGTATGTAAAAGCAATATTCAGACGAATGTTTTCCCAACAAGGATGGAACAGCTGGAGACAACCTGGTTGGGAAACACTGATCTAGACACAATAGCAAGTTTGTTAAATGATTCCAATTTGGGGCCCAAAGGCTTCTATAAGATCTGTATTAACCCCTAGAGGATGCAGGGCGTAAACATACGATCTATGCAGTGAGCGCAGGAGTTGCGCTCACTTCATAGACTGCGGGTCCTAGCTGCTGTGCCAGCCCTTAACCCTTCAGATGCCATGATCAATACTGATCACGGCATCTAAAGTGTTAGAGAGGCTTACAGAGACCCCTCGGACCACCCACAGCACAATCATGGGGGTCCAATGAGTCAAGATGGTGCCCAATAGTCTCCATACCTGCCTCCAGGGCCGCTTCAGTGATCTTCTCTTCTGGTCTGCCTTCTGGCAGACCTTAGAAACAAATCAGCGATATTACTGATCAGTGCTATGCCTAGCAGTATTAGCAATCAAAAAATAAATAATCCCCAAAGGAAACAAAAAAAAAGAGTTACATTTAAAAAAAAGTTTTAAAAAATGTGAATACGCCCCTCCCTCAATAAAAAATTAAATCCCCCTATTTTCCCATTTTACAAAAATAAATAAATAAAAATAAATCAACATATTTGTTATCGCAGCGTGCAGAAATTACTAAACTATTAAAATATAAAGTTAATGATCCTGTACGGTGAACGGCCTAAACATACAATAATACCAAAGTCCAATATAGCTGAATTTAGATCACATTACATAATCGGAAAAAAGTAAATTAAAACTGATCAAAGTCAGATAAGCAAAAAAGGGTCAGTATAAGGTAGTTTTAAATATATATTTTAAATATTTTAATATTTAAAATTATAAAAAAAAAAAAAAAAACAATACAATAGAAAAGCGTGTAACCATGGGTATCATTTTAATTGTATTGACCCACAGAATAAAAAACATGTCGGTTTTACCGTAAAGTGCACTGCATAAAAACAAAACCTCCCCAAAAAGTTTTCTTTTCTATTTCTTGCCACAAATATTTTTTTTGCTTGTGCCATACTTTATATTGTAAAATGAAAGGTCTCATTACAAAGTACAATTGGTAGAGCAAAAAAAAACAAAAAAAAAAACAAGCCCTCATATGGATCTGTGGATGAAAAATCAAGAGTTATAGCTCTTAGAAGGCGAAGAGGAAAAATTTAAATGCAAAAAAGGTTAAACCAAATGATGGTCTAAGCTAAACATATTTAAAAAAATAAATAAATGTAAGAACTTTATATCACCTAAGTATTGCTCTTTAAAGTATTTTGAACACTTGAATGGTTCTCATTTAAAAAGCAAAATCTTTTTAGACAAAAAAAATAAAAAAAAAGCGAAATTCGGTAATAAAAATGATTTTAAAAAAATCACTAAAATGTAAAAAAATATACAAAAAAACAAAAACACTTTTAGTTGATTTGCCTATACAAACTGCCACATAGGATACATTGTAATGTATCACTTGTATCCCGTGTGCACCAGCTGTTCAGCAGGATCATCACAGCACAAACATTATACACGTTCTGCTCTTTTGTTCTCCTTCTTTCTTTTAAGACAAATTCGTGTGATTGTGCATGTTTTAAAGCCGATCTGCCAGGCCCCAGAGACTTCAACAATAACACAAATGACTTTCCTGCTGGGAAATTAATCAATTGATATTCAAAGTTCTTAAAAATAAAAAATCAATGCAAAAAGCTGAAGAAATTTTAATGACTTTATTGCATTATGTTTATGTCTGCATTAGAGACAAGTGAGCCAAGCCTTGCTCAGAACTTAGGAGAAATTATGGCCTGCAGAGCGTTTGAACTTTGCCAGTCTTGGCTCAGAGACCTGGGTTTAACATACATAAAAATTAAAAGCTTAAGAGTGAATGTACAATAGGGATCTAAGACTAAGTGACGAGTATGTTATGGGTTTGATAAAAAAATTTTTTAAAAAACAAAACAAACATAGTATTTGTAGCTGGGTGTACCAAAATATGCATTGTTAGCGTTGAGACTGAAATTTGTTGGACCGGGTAAAGGACAGAAAACCCCTGCCAGTAAGAATGTTGGTGGCAGTACCGGCAACAGTACAGGTTCCAGCAGCAGCTAGGTGCCTGGTGGAAGTAGCAGCAGCAGCAGCATCATCATCTGCAAACAAAGGCTCTCACTGACTTTCAGGTGTTTTGTGGTTTGGGAGGATAGTACGGCCCTTGTGGACTGGTTGATTCAAAGTCTTGTCAGGAGGAGGAAGAGGAGTCTGATGATATGACAGTGAGCCAGCTGTTAGTGGATTCCTCATCATCTACTGTTACATGGCACCGTGGAAATGTTCCATCATCTCTGTCATCACTCCTCCCCTCTGCCCAGTGTTGAGCAGAAAGATAGCACTAGCCATGAGCTGTGTTATGCTCAGCCTTTGGAGTGTTGCTGAGGTTGTGGAGGGGAATGCAGTGGCTGAGCATAGCACTAGCGAGACTGGTGGTGGTAGGTGTGGAGGGGATACTGTAAGGCATCATAGTGGATGTGCTGGGGGGGGGGGTGGACAAGGAGAAAGTAAGGCATAGCCCGAGTCTGAGTTTAGGAATTACAGCTCTATGTAAGCACATGCAACGGCATCACAAGGCCTGGCTAGAAGTATTAGTAGTCCATCACTGCCTGCCCACAGAAGAAAATGAAGGTCAACATGATGAGGGTGTAAATGGCTGCATACCAAATCCACTGGCCCAGCAGGATCTTGCTAGTAAGCAATAGATTATTTTGCTCATGCTTACTACAAAGTGTAATGGACTGCAGATGGCGATATACCAGTCGTACGTCATGACGGAAAACAGTAAGAGCTGAAGACGTACATTTGTGATATATTCTGCAAAGAAAATCTCTTTGTTTCCCATTTCTAGGCTGAAGAGCATCTTGGGAGTGGTGAACACAGTGTATCAAATCTCCAGGAATGAGAAATTACTGAGAAAAGAATACATAGGTGTGTAGAGAGGTGGGTAGAGCTTTATAAAGGCATATGATACAGAGATTTCCCACCATACAAAACACACAGATCAATAGCACTAAAACAAAAAGCGTCACTTACATTGGTCTGTGGTCGGTAACTCCAAGAAAGATAAATTCTTGTTTCCTTAAGGTTGCATTCACAGTACGTTTCGTCCATACGGGGAGAGCTGAATGAGCTGACCGGAGTCAGATAGTGACTCTGGTCGGCTCATTTTTACCCCATATCCGGTTTTCTGGCCGGGCTGAAAACCACAGCATACCACATATCAGAAAACTGGATACGGGGCGAAAATGAGCCGACCGGAGTCACCATCTGACTCCGGTCGGCTCATTCAATTAGATGGGGGCCGGGTCCGGCTGGGATACGGGAGCACCCGGTTTTCCCATCACCCAGCTGGATCAGATCACCGTAAGGACGAAACATAGTGTGAATGCAGCCTTACTTTGTTAGCATCATTCAACCTAATCAGTGAATGGAAATAAACCGGAGGTAAGTTGGGCTTATTCTGGATGTTAACTCACACGATGAAGAGAAACATACCCTCTGATTCCTGTCAGTGTGCAGATCATTTAAACTGAATCGTGAAATCTCACATTAGTAGTTCAGCGAGATAGGAAGTAGCTAGCGCCTCCCATTTTTTGCTTCACTAGAGCCAGAGACATTGCTACTGTAGGATTTGTTGAAGCTATGGCGATCATTCAGAGTATACCAACGCAAAGAGTATGAAATCCAGCACATAGGAATTCTTGCTCATTCAGAATATATTGTAGACACATAAAAACAACATTCATATAAAGTGCCACTCCAGTGATGGCTCAGGAGGTAGGACATGTGCTTAAATTTTCGTGCTGCAGTCCAAGCCCAACACTTGAGAAAGACTACGGGTGTTCAATCTACGGATTTGTGGAAGTCCCATGCAAGCCTATGGCACAACCTTAAACAGGAAGTTCCTCACTCATAAATCCTTAAATGTAACCCCATTAAAACTATTCAGCAAATATCAGAGGACTATAATTACTCAACAGCAATGTACTAGACTCATTACAAGTATTTGCAAACGTTCAACAGCAGTTTGTTAGGAACTCACCCATCTGCGCTGCCACGCCATGTTCAATCCCTTGTAAGGTGCCACCTGGAGTATCTTGATACCACTATGACAACCAGCCCTGCTCGGTGGAGAGCTACTGATCACAACAGAAGGTAGGGCAGGTGGGCCAATCAGAAGACAAGAGTGCCAGGCCAATCAGGAGACAAGAGTGCCAGGCCAATCAGGAGACGGGAGTGCCAGGCCAATCACGGTGCTGACGATTTACTTCTCTTGATCGGCTAGACATTTAAACGCCGACAGTCAGTGACCCCTAGTAGTTATACGAAGGACACTAACAGCTTAGTGATATGTGCAGGGCTCCCGATTGGAATTTTTCTGCAGGATAATGGTCGCCAACACATAGCAAGGGTTTCCCAGGAATGTCTCTGCCAGATTGCAGCACTTCCTTGGCTTGCCTGGCTGCCAGATTCATCATCAATCATACATTTATAGGTATACAAACAAAAGACAAGATGATCCTTTCCATAGTCCCAAGCTGGCCAGGTGCACGGGTCGTGATAGTAACAATTACGGTGTGTAATGAAGGAAGCAACTCCCTAGGGGAGGAAACCAGCACTCCAGATTCCAGTCAGGGTATAGTAAAAATGCAAGCTTTATTCCAATCTTCCAAAATCATTACAAAAGGGAGAAAAAAGAATAAAAAAAAACATGGAAACACCAACGCGTTTTGGGAAGACCCTTTATCAAAGCATACAAAACAGTAATGAAACCCCGAATAAATAGACATACAATGGAAAGAAAACTCCCCCTTTGATTAAAGGACACCTCCAGGATAATAAATCTAATAAAAATACACTCCATTAGCTAAAGTTATATAACTTTGCAATACACTTACATTGCCCTCATGAAGTCTTTGTCAATTCTCAATGCAAAAGAAAGAAAAAAGCCGACAACCTAAGTGAATGCAAACCAACTACTGTAGTCCTGAGGAAGCCATCGCTTGTTGTGGCGGAACGCGTGGAGCAAGCCGGTCCCCTGACTCTGGGTGATACTGTCCTTATGTTTCATCATTTGCCGTAATATTTTTTTGCAGTCAGAACCTTCTTCTATTGCTTGGTCCTTAGTACTTATTACCTCTCTGATGGGCTTTCTTTTTTTTTGCGGGGGGGGGGGGGGGGGGGGGCACTACGGATCTCTATATACACTTTATTGTTACTGTTGGGTGGTTATATGTGTGCTCTTTTACATAGGCACTTTATTACTATTTTTCTAATTTAGTACACATATAATACATTTTTCTGGTATATATTGATGGATTGTCAGATTGTTTGCACTAGGCACCTTGTATAGGGTTGTATTCATTGCTGCCATAATAAGAGGTTCTGGTATGTATACATGGTTGCTTATACATTAATAGTTTAATGTATTTACCCTAGTTGCCTATTTGCACGAGTCAGGGGATAGAGACAGGATTACATTCTTTGGCTCTATGAACTTTTTTGCATGTTTTAAGTGGTTTTAATGGTGTTTGTACCCCCTTTTTTTGTGGTTTTCAATAAAAATAAAATGTTATTCATTATACTGGTATAGTAGTTGGTGTGCATTCACTTAGGTTGTCAGCTTTTTTTCTTTCTTTTGCATTGTGTAATTTTGACAACCGTGTCTGCACCCACAGCAATTGCAATAGCGGTGCCCATCTGTTTCTGTGTTTTATCTGTTCTCATGCATTTTTTCCTCAGACAGGACATGGTATAGGAGCATTCATTTTCGACCCCCATTCAGCCCTATTGCGGCGGCCATCTTGTGCTCGAAGTCTTAGCTTACCAGGCATGCTCCGGGACAGTTCTATGCCTCCCGTTCCCGAACTCTGTCACTCCCAGTAATTTCAGCTCATCAGTCATTGGCTGAGCTCTATTCTCTTACTCCCTGATGTGTCCAATCACAGTGCCCCTGCAGCAGGCTGATTGATGTTACGTCAGAGTAACAGCAGTGAGCCAACCAGCGTTACCCCCACACGCATGCGCTGTGTAAGAAAACAAGCTACGACAGCATACAGACTTTGACCAGAACTCCGCACCTGCAAATTGGATCCAGAGCTGAAGAGGGGGGGAGGGTTTTTTTTTTTTTTTACTATAACGGTGCCGAAAATATCCTTTTAGGAAGGTAAACTAAAATAGAGGGAATTTAACTCTTAATAACAAATGATGTCACAGACCAAATACAAATATGCAGGGATACACAAATACATAAGATAAAGATATTGTTGCACATAACATATTATGTTATACTATTATTTTGATATTTTAAATATTTCTGATCACTTATTTATTATCATAGAACCGTAATGACACCCACTATAGGCTTGTATTTATATTTATTAAGACATATTACTATTATACCGTTACGTCACACCGTACGTTATACCGTTACTATTACTGCCATTACATCAGAGTTATACTGCAGTTTTTACTACACATCAAGTTATGTACAACAATATCTTTATCTTATGTATTTGTGTATCCCTGCATATTTGTATATTTATTTGGTCTGTGACATCATTTGTTATTAAAGGTTAAATTCCCTCTATTCAGAGTTTGGGAGCAGCTACAGTTTACCTTCCTTAATGAAAGGGGGAGTTTTCTTTGCATTGTATGTCTATTTATTTGGGGTTTCATTACGGTTTTGTATGCCTTGATATAGTGTCTTCCCGAAACGCATCGGTGTTTCCATGCTATTTTATGCTTTTTTTTCTCCCTTTTGTAATGATTTTAAGAAGATTTTAAGAAGCATTTTATACTATACCCTGACTGGAATCTGGAGTGCTGGTTTCCTCCCCTAGGGAGTTGCTTTCTTCAATGTATTTATAGGACCAGCTGGGACGCCAGCTTCAGCAAACCTACAAGTGTGTAAGATCTAGAGGCCTAGCTGCAACCTCTGTGGGCAACTTTGGTGCAGGATGCCCAACTGAACCTGTATGCCCAACCCTATCTCATCTTGTATAAAGGCTAGAGACAGTCCAACAGGGTAATAGAGCCTCCAAACAATTGTACAGTTTTCCCCAATAAACTTATCCTTTCACTCATATTGTAATGACATATATCATTATTAAAGGGGTATTCCAGGCAAATTTTTTTTATCCCCTATGCAAAGGATAGGGGATAAGATGTCTGACCGCGACGGGCCCGGCCGTCACGCCCCCTCCCATAGACATGAATGGAGGGGGAGTGGCGTGACGTCACGTCCCCAGTCCCGGAAACCCGGAGGTTTCCGAAACTGGAGATTCAGCAGTGGCATATAATGCGGGTGCTGCAGGGAGATCGCGGGGGGTCTCAGCAGCGGGCCCGTCGCGATCAGACATCTTATCCCCTATCCTTTGGATAGGGGATTAAATGTTTTTGCCCGGAATACCCCTTTAATGTCACACACAAAAAGCTTCATTTAAATCCAACAACTACTTCTTGGTGTGTGAGGTTTTTTGTCATTGAGTGTACACTGTAGTGAATAACTTGTACCCTCAAAGCATGTGCAGCAGCTTATTGTCAACAGGACCAACACAACACCAAGGTTCAAAGCCAAGATGTAGAAAGACATTCAGGTCCTAACATTTTTTCACCCTCATGCTTCTGAGCCAAACTCTGTGTGATTGTAATTGTTTAAATGCTAACAGGCTACCGAAACATTAGTAACACTACAATCACATTTCTTTATGGTAAACTAGTAATTTATGAAAGACTACATGTTATGCCATATAAAAAGCTACAGAAATCAGAAGAAATATTATTGGCTGCTTAATTGAAAACAAAGAAAATGTCCAGCACAGTTCTTTATAATAAAAGCTTTTCCTTATTTGAGCCAGCCATATACAGAACGTGAAGATACAAGTGACTCGTTTTGGTCGGAATATCAAACCTTAGTCACAGTAGTATACAGTATGGGAGCAATGGGTTTACATGCACTGGACACTTTATATGCCTGGCTTTAGTAGAGTTGAGCCCTCTTGCTTCCACAAGACCCGTGTGGGATGTTTACTTAATGTAAAGAGTAAAACTTCTGGCTATTGTGTTGATTGGCATACCCAGGATATATTTAAGCATTGTTTAATTACTCTGGAAGCCGTATTATACAGTGATATGGTGTTCCTGAGCAGGCCAGGGGGCGGAGCAACAGCTGGAGGCACACTATAGGTCGGGTCACCGGCAGATCTGCAGCGTAAAATACGCTACGGATCTGTTGCGTGTGACTATACCGTAAACCTGAAAAGAAGAAAGAGCCGCCCTAAAAGAGAAAGGCCGAACGGTGAAACAACAAGGAATGGCCGGTCTACGAGAATACTGTTCACTCAACCACATTATTTTGTTTTTAACAGTGGTGATATTCTTTGTTGCATCTACCCCTCCCATCCATTACATCACATGTCATTGCAAAATTAGGGCTATTTAAAGGTGAGGGTCAGTCTTAAGGTTGCTCTTACAAGAGCAATCCCTTCAAATAAGCAGGGCATTCCAGGCTGGTTCATGATAGAGAAAGGCCCTATTTTTTCAAAATATATATTTTTTCAATTGTTGCACCAACCCTTACAGTATCCGGACCAAAAAAAATGGCACTAACATCTAGGCCTAGATAAAATCTTAGCTAATAACTGTATTAATCCCTCTACTGATATCCATAAAGTTCATCACACTGTATGTTTACACCAAAAGGGCAAATGTTTTACTTTAGGTTTAGAGAGTGAACAATTTGTCGGTGATACATGGAACGTTCCCACCAAAACTGTTGCATTATGTTATACCTATTGCAGGGCCCGCGGAGGGCAGATCACCAAGAATTTTTCTGGGATTCATTGTGTCCCTGTGGCATGCTCCACCCTCTCAGACACAGTACTAGCCATAACACAATGTACCGTAATATGTGCATGGACCTGGCCCCAAGCTTTAGTCCTCAATAGAATTGAGCGAGTTTTTAGATAGTTCAGCTGGCTTCAGAAAATTTTTCAGATTTGTAAATTACTTGTATTAAAAAATCTTAATACTTCCAGTACTTCTTATCAAATTCTGTACACTACAGGGGAAGTTGAGTTGTTCTTTTCTGTCTGATCACTGTGCTCTCTGCTGACACTACTGTCTGTGTCAGGAACTGTCCAGAGTAAGAAGAAATCCCCATAGCAAACCTCTCCTGCTCAGGACATTGATTTGAAAAAACAGTTTTCCACCAGAGTACCCCTTTAAGGAAAGTGTTCAGTTTGCAGCGGAATCAGCAGTGAAAGGGTTAAGTTGCAGTGTGATACCATCTAGTCACTGGTACTAGACTCTTCTTGTGTAGCTCCGCCACTAATGAGGATGTCATGAGGGGGCGGGGCTAAACAGGAGGAGGCCCAGACCTGCGACCAGATAGCAAGCATCACTCGCTTTACTGTATATATTTTATAGCCATATAGATGGCTGTATAATGTAAACACCCCATTTCCATCAAATGAGTTAACTAGTCCTGCTCTGCAGCCCTAATTAACTCATTCCTTTCTGAGCTGTACTGGCAACTCTCACAGATGCGAGAACAGCTCGGCCCAGACATTGCGAGAGCTGATGTTCAAAATGTTGGAGAGCCACAAACCCCCCAAAGTTTGGATCGAATCTGCATTCGGGGGGCTTGGCGTGCTCAACTCTAGTCCCCAACTACAGGAAAAAGAGAACGAACAAAGAAGTGATAGAAAACAAAACAGGAGTTTATTGGAAGATATTACAGGATTTATGACAACCATAAAGAATCACATATACAAACTCAACTCCTAAGAAGCACTCATTCTAAATGGAAAGGTTACAGTAACAGCTAACAATCTTCATCTAGAAGTACCTTAGGTTTCTATTCATTTCAGACACACAAAAAACCCAAATAACATGCGTAACACGTGTTGAAGAGCAATGCATGTTACACACAACACTGTGACAAGTACGAAAACAGTTGTAAGACCAATCTTTTTTTCCCCCCACACGACAAAAAAACTAAATAAGATTAAATAAAAAATGAGCGGAAAACAGCAAAGACCTTGCATATATAATATTTGGTTTCAAAGTTTTCATTTTAACTGGGCACAGTAACACATTATGCTGCTTCTGAAGCAGGAAAATAAAACCAGTGCATGTGGAATTATCTAAAATATTATATCTTAACATGCATTTACTATACTAATTGTTCTAAAATTTAAAGAAAAACAAATTTAAAAAAATTGTCTAAATTTTAATTTAATTTTTAAATAAAATTTTATTTTAAATGTCAAATTTTAATTTCAAATGCACGTTAAATAGCGCATTGAAAATGGGAGATAAAAATGTTAAATCTAGTAGCAGTAACTGTGAAATCTAAGACACAGGATATAAAAAGGAACAACAGAAAAAGCTACAGATTGTTTGGTGTTTTTTTATTATTTTGTAAATTTTTAAACTTTTTAATGCAAATTTAAGACAAATTAGCCATTTTCATATGCAGGAGTGGCAATAAAATGTTATTTGATAACAGAGAGGACAAGGAAGACGACACATTAGGACACAGGAATTAACATGGCGGCCTAAAGGGGTTATATGCCAATAGGGCATATACACAGGGGCTGTCCACCCCATTAAGGAAAATTGTGAATATAATGATGCTAAAAATGTAATACACAGCACATATATTCAGCTTGGCAGTCAACATCTCCATATTAGTAATGGTAACCAAACATGTCAAATGCCTTTAAAGATGTAACGCTTGTTGCCCTGTCTACTCACTTTTCGAGAAGGGGGTTCGAAATGAACACAATAAATTAATGTACGTCAAACCCAACATCTAATGCAGTGTTTCCTAACCAGGGTGCATACAGCTGTTGCAGAACTGTAGTTTTGTAACAGCTTGAGGCACCCTGGTTAGGAAACACAGATCTTGTGTCTAGGGGGTGTTGACCAACATGCTAAATTCTTCTGTTCTTAAGGGAGACCGTTAATTCCCTCTAACCATTTAGAGCATATGCACTGGGCCCAGCATCCATGTGTATGGGGAGGGTCAGGAACGATCGCTGTCTACTGGGAAGGGCTACATGTACACTTCTGCTCTCAATAGAGAAAGGATCAGGCAATTGGAGTTCTCAGTGGAGAAAGGATCAGACAACTGAAATTCTACATGCCCAATACTTCTCTCCCTGTGGATAGGGAAAAAACTTTAACGTATTGGAGCACCCCTTTACTGGTTTAACACCAATTTTACATCTATGAACCTTTAGTAAATTTGGAATTCGTGTAAATGAAAAATAAATGTAACACTTGGAAAGAGGCGATCCATACTGTTAAAATGCCTAGCCTAGAATAAGCTTTTTTAATGCGCCAGGTTCCCTTTTAAATACAAAAGGATCCGGCAACTGACAGCAGTACTGGTTAGCTGAGGGGAACTCTAAGTGTCGGATTGTGGGGGGTCCTCATGCTGGAACCCCCTGCGATCTCCTGCCCAGCACAGCGTCTCTTCTCACACACCATCCTATTCACTACAGCGTACTCCATGGTGGAATCAAATTCCTCATTGGATGTAAACTGTGCAGCAGATTCCCATCAAAATCAATAGGAGGCTGCTGCAAGTGGAACCTGGCCAGAATTTCCTTATAGAAATTCTGGGTAAAATTTCCATATTTAAAGGGTTACTCCGGCCCCAAGACATCTTAACCCCTATACAACGGATAGGGGATAAGATGTCTGACCGCGGGGGTCCCGCCGCTGGGGACCCCCGCAATCTAGCATGCAGCACCCACCTGTAAGTACTGCTGGAAGCACTGGAGGTTCTCAGTCTTTCGCCTCCCAACCACGGGGACGGAGTATTGTGGTGTCACGACTCCACCCCCATGTGACGTCACACCCCGCACCCTCAATACAAGTCTATGGGAGGGGGCGTGACGGCAGTCACGCCCCATCCCATAGACTTGCATTGAGGGGGCGGGGCGTGATGTTACATGGGGGCAGAGTCCCCAAACAAGTAGATCTTCATCAGCTGTCCTCCCAAAGAGCTGTCAGGAATCTTTGCGGGAGCCAAGGCTCAACCATGTTGACATTTAACAGGCCTGATCTTTCATTCCATTGATATTTGCTGTCCGATACAAATTGGAAAACACACCAATGCACATTAGTTGTTGATGTTGCTAAAACCATTGGGCTTATCAAATTTTTAGTACGTATGGAAACCTTAAAGGAGTAGTCCAGTGGTGATTCAGTGGTGAGCAACTTATCCCCTATCCTAAGGATAGGGGATAAGTTGCAGATCGCGGGGGGTCCGACCCCTGGGGCCCCCCGCGATCTCCTGTACGGAGCCCCGACAGCCCGCTGGAAGGGGGCGTGTCGACCTCCGCACGAGGCGGCGGCCGACACGCCCCCTCAATACAACTCTATGGCAGAGCCGAAGCGCTGCCTTCGGCAATCTCCGGCTCTGCCATAGAGATGTATTGAGGGGGCGTGTCGGCCGCCGCCTCGTGCGGGGGTCGACACCCGCTATCTGGGCCGAGAGCCAGGGCCCCGTACAGAGAGATCGCAGGGGGCCCCAGCGGTCGGACCCCCCGCGATCTCAAACTTATCCCCTATCCTTAGGATAGGGGATAAGTTTTTCACCACTGGACTACCCCTTTAAGACAGCAGATACTGAGATGCTGACACTGCTATCACTACCGAAGAGGATGGATGTAGCATTAAATTAACAAAACACAAAACCCAGATAAATTACGACCATGTTCCATTCTGGAGTGTAGAAGGAAGTGATATACATACAACACTGTAACAAGTTTTATTAGGAAACTAAAAAGGAGCCTGAAACCTGCAGTACAAAACATATATAAATATAAATGATTCTGATGTCAGTCACACACATAGGATGTCTTGAGGGTCGGAGGACTAATAATGGGCGCAGAGATTCACCCCACTTAGAGTCAGGGCTCTGCCCCAGGATCTATTGACCCATACAGATGGCCATGGTACAGATCCATAGTACGCTGCACATAGATTACTATGAGCGCATAATGTACCTCCGATTTTATATTAAAACAAAAAAAACATGGCAAGTTTCAACACATACTGAACTACTGAGGTATTCATCTCCCTTAGAAGCATTGCTCTTATGGGAGAAAACGGTGCCTCACAGAGGAACCATATAGCGGCACATGGGAGTGCCTACGGGCCATTAATACTAACCCATAGGGTCTCCCTTTGCCCACCGTAGTGTCAGGCAAAATAGCTGCGCCCTCAGGCCTTTTCCTGAGACAAACTCAGTCGTGCAGTTTAGGGCGCTAAAGCCAGCCTCTCCACAACCAGAGATGGCCTCCACATTGGCATTAATGCTATGGAGTTAATCCCCAACCTTAGCCTCAGCTAGTAAATATCCCTCTATATTTAGACCCGTGAATTTATAGGACCTGCAGATACAGTAACTAAACAAGGATTGGGATCACCTACTTCTTTACAAGGCAGTCTGAACACTGGCATGGAGGATGTGGGGAAATACCTATTCGCCAATATTAACATACGGTAGAGTACGTGTAACTCAATGAATATAGATTATATCAGGTAATGGTGAAAAAAGTGATGGCTTCCCCAAAGACAGGCGAACTAAAGCTCAGCACCTACTATGCACATTTCTTGAATGTTTATACAGTTTGCACAAAAAATGGATCAATTTTAATACAGGAATCCCCCAATATGAGACGACCGACATGAAAAGTGTTTAACACAATCATTTCTGTTGAGACACAAGTACAAAGGACATGGATATTAAATGCAACTTAAAATAAGGGTTCACTTACTTTTCCTTGAGTAGGAACTATCAGGAAGAAATGGTTATTGAAGATACAGTGAACAGTAATAAACAGTAACATAAAGCTCATATTAAACTCAGTGTAAATCGAAAAGGAAAATAAAAAATAACACAACGAAAACAAAACCAGAGGGTACCAGAACTACAGTGCGGCTACCGCGACTTATCTATATGAATCACGCAAGATAAACTCAGCGTCGCTTTAATCACCTTTTGCATGTAAAGCTTTATTTCTTTTTATTTTACTGTCTTTTATTATCAGACATGCAGCCTACACTACCTATACAAAGCTTCTAACCCTACCCTCTACAGCCTGATGAGGAACGGACCAAAGACGCGTCTCTCTTATTGTACTTGAGAAACGGCGTCGGAAACTTTATAAAATCTGCAAATACCGAGGAAAACCAAGAGTTGGTGTAAAAAGAGCAGCTTCGAAGAGTTAATATGTAGAACCAAGAGGCTTTCTACAGAATGAACCACTGTGGATTGAGAACTGCATAGAGCAACAGAAAGCACGTCAGTATGGTCGTATAGGTGACGGCCGGACACGCGTGTCCCTTATGTTCCGAATACAAATGTAGACTCTTTTTGTGCAAACACGAGTAACTTCTTACACGTTATTATAGTAGAAAGAAAATCTGGAAAAAAATAATAACTTAGATAATATTTATAATAAAGTTGTCACCGTGAAGAACAATGAGCAAACAATCTCATGGATTATAAAGAGGTGAAAGAGCTGAGAACACGTAAGGCTCCCAAGGATCTTAAAGGGGTACTCCGCTGCTCAGCATTTGGAACAAACTGTTCCTAACACTGGAGTCGGGAGCTCGTGACGTCATAGCCCCACCCCCTCAATGCAAGTCTATGGCGGGGGCGTGACGGCCATCACGCCCCCTCCCATAGACTTGCATTGAGGGGGCGGGGCGTGACGTCATGAGGAGGACGGGGCTATGGCGTCACAAACTCCCGGCGCCAGCTCCAGTGTTCGGAACAGTTTGTTCCAAACGCTGAGCAGCAGAGTACCTCTTTAAGATTACCAATATTTATCTGAAGGTCAATAATTAAAAGGCTTTGTCTGATTTAGAAAACACCCTACTAAATACCCTATTAGGCATTTCTGAGTTAAATGGTAAGAGGCCCTGCCTGTGCATGACCCCTCATCTATTAGCCTCATCTTACAGCAGATAAAAAGAGCAGGCCTTGCTATAGAGGACCTGGGGCTCATGTGCCTAGAGCCAGTGTAATGCTTAAAGGGGTACTCTGCTGCTCAGCGTTTGGAACAAACTGTTCCGAATGCTGGAGCTGGCGCCGGGAGCTCGTGAAGTCATAGCCCCGCACTCTCATGACGTCACGCCCCACCCTCTCAATGCAAGTCTATGGGAGAGGGCGTGATGGCTGTCACGCCCCTCCCATAGACTTGCATTGAGGGGGCGGGGTGTGACATCACGAGGGGCGGGGCTATGACATCATGAGCTCCCTGCACCGGCTCCAAGCATTCGGAACATTTTGTTCCAAACACTGAGCAGAGGAGTACCCCTTTAATCTATCCTGTGTATGGTGCGGCAGTGAAATACTTGCTGGCAGGTGACCTGCAGTATTTACCACATCATCCGTTTTTTTGCAGCCATTGCTAGCAAAGATGCCACACTTGGAGCACGGACCTCACTATCGCCAGGGACAAAATACACATGGGCCAATGCAAGGCTAGCCTGCTCCAAATGGATGGGATAGATCCACAGAAAGCAGTGTAAGTATTACACTATATATAAGTGAGCAGGCTGAACCTTTTCAGCTCTATGGGCCCCTAAAGGTTTAAAACTGATGCCTAATCCTCCTCTTATAAATGAGCATGGATCTGCTCTTCATGTAGTACTATTTGGGATCTCCTCATAATAATTTGTTATGGCTTCTTCTAGCCATAAAAATACTCTCTTGCAGATACTGCTTGTCGACAGTAACAAAAACTGGCAAAAATATCTCCTATACGGTCTAAGGAAGCAGAAATACCAACACTTTTAAGAACTTTAAAAAAAAAAAAGAAAAAACCTTATATAACAATCCAGGATTCCTATTTGGCTGGCACCTAACTGTCCAAGTCTGGCAACACTAAAGGGTTTTCTGGGAATATAAAGTGATGGTCTATCCATAGGTGAGACCATCAATGTGTGATCATTATAAGTGCAATCCAGGGACCCTCACTGGTCAGCAGAATAAAGGGGCTGCGGCACTCCACTAACACTCCAGACAATGTCATGTTATACAGAAAGAGTGTCACATCCAACTCTGTATTCTTAACTAGGCCAACAAGGCCCAGTCCTAGGGCAGCACTTGGAGACAGTGTTATCTTTATTTTGGCATATATTGAGGAATAGCGGGGTGGCACCACCAGTTCGGTACAAAAAAAAGCCATCACCACGTGCAGCTACGGCTGTAGTGTTTTTTTTCCTATCCAGCCATGAGCCAGCATCGTTTTAAATGAAGCAATAACGTTTACGATTTTATAGGTGAGTGCCATCTATATTTCTTTTCTGAATCCATTCGTTATCTTTATTTAGTTTTCTCATCCTTGGTGGATTTTAAAGATGACATTGTCTGATGCTGACGGAGACTTTCGTCCCTAGATGATGTTGAGCTGGCGGCGATGCTGAACTTGTTAAACCCTTTGTGTGTGAAGGTGAAGCGGCTCTCGCCATTCACCAAGTTTAATATATTTAGGCTGCCCCCCCCCCCCCGGTGGAGTGCTGCCCTGCATTTATTAAGCAGCTGTCACTGACACATTGGCACCCCAGGACTAGCCCCAACCTCCTCAAAAGGTGGGACAAAAAAAGAAAGAGGTGGGGTTTACAGAGGTATGGGTGGGTCTTAAACAGGTAAAAAGGGTTGGTCTTGATAAGAAGGCAAATTTAGATTATGGAGTGCACAAGTTTAGTCAGGCCTAAGGTAGCACAAAACCTAGTGGTGTAACCCAATACACCACTGGTTGTAACCACACACATTTATTTATACAGCAATATCTTTGTTCTGCTGATCAGTAGAGATCACTTCCATGTTCACCCAAGGCATGAAATCCCTATATTTTACAAGTTACATTTTTGGACTATTGGTTGCCAAATGGGTGGACTTTTGCCGTCTAAATCAAACAAAAAAAATATTGAAATATTTGAAGAACTTGAAAATGTAAAATAGTTAAAATTGTGATATACTGTACGATCCAACACATTTGAGTCCTTTTTATAGTCCATATTAAAATTAAAATCTGAACAATTCGGAAAACCGAACAGATTGAGTAAATTCAATTTTGCTGTGATTAACATAAACAGGACCCAGTATTATGAAGTTGTTCATCTGGAAAAAATAAAAAAAAATCTACTCCAAAAACTAAAGAGAAAAATAACCAAAAACAGGAAAGAGGTTTCCAACATTTCATGGTCTTCAATCCAGGAAATCATGGTAGTCTTAGTTGGCAAAACATTTTAAAAGAAAAAAAAAACACACCATTAAAACATGGAGGTTTATGTAACATCTTTTGACATTGCCTACATAGAAGCACAAATCAGGAGCACTACTGCACTATAAGTTACGGCTGGAGGTTATAGAATACCTTATAGCAGGATGTTTAGTGTATATAATAAAACCTTTTACCAAAAGACCTGATGGCGAATTGTGCACCAAAAAGATATACTATGCAATAAATAACAGAAACAAAAACATTTCCTCCACCAAGTCTCTAAGTTGCAGTCATTTTTTTTTTCCTTTTTAAAAATAGAGAACATTTTCTTTTTTTTCTTTGCGTTTCTCCCCCCTTCAACAACACAATGACCATATTGGAAAACACAAAAAAAATGTATCATTGAGGTTTTGTAGTTTGGAGGGGAAGGTTGGAGGAGGAGGAGAATATACCGTTGTATATACAGAGAACGTCTTTTTGTTTGCTTTTTTTTTTCTTCTTTTAACCCCTGAAAAATTACTAGTGAAGAAATGGTCAAGATTTCCAGCCCTGACACTGAGCTCTATATAACTCAACTGTTATATACAAATTAGTTACAACATTTATATATACTTTCTTAGAACATAAGGCTAGAAAAACATTGGAACAAATGATTCGTATTTTAGACATCTCTAAAATACTTCTCACTTTTTGAGGTACTTTCTTTTGTTTTCTTTTTGTATGTATCTTATCTTCTTGGAGTAGCACCTTTCAGCAAAATACTAGTCCAAAAAAACTAGATTTAAACAGTAAAATTAGCCTGCGAGTTGACGAGAAAAACTGTGTAGTGTGCATTTAAAAATAAGTAGACTTAGTGAATAGGAATTAAGTGATTCCCAGGCACTTTACGGTTATCCCGGCAGATCTGTCGTCAGCCAGAACCTGATGTGAAATATTGGATTAGTTTATTAGGACCAGTTTGCCATCTATCTTCTTTTTCTTTTTTGTGTGGGTTTGCTCATGTGTAAGAAGGTTGATCTTTTGCGCAAAGCCCTTGCCACAGGTAATGCACACAAAGGGCCGTTCTCCGGTGTGCAGCCTCTGGTGAGTGGTAAGATTCGCCTTCTGGCTAAAGCTCTTCCCACACTCCGGGCATTCGAAAGGCTTTTCCCCCGTGTGTATCCTTTCATGTCCAATAAGATTACTGTTATTCTGAAACCGTTTACCGCAAAACCTACATACAAATCGTCTCTCCCTCGCAAACGTCTTCTGTGTTTGCATGACCGACGAACCCGAGTTCTTCCCGTAGACGACGCATGTTAAAGACTTTGCCACAGAAACGTTTTTGATGGAGATGGCGTGAGGAAACTTGTCATCAACCGGAAGTTTTAGACTGGATTCAACCCTCTGCTGGGGTCTGAACTGGACCATTGAGCCGTTGTACTGTTTTATTTTCATTTTGTGGGTTGCTTGATGAAGCCTAAGATCGCTAATTCTAAAAAACCTCTTTCCACATTCAGTGCAGTTGAAGGTCCTCTCGAGATCCTTGGGAGAACCTGACCCAAAACGCCTCTGTGTGAAATCTTCCTTCTGACCCATCGGCCACCTCACTAATCTTTGGCAGTATCCACTGGTTTTCATGTTATACTGAATTTTAACTTTGTTTTTTGACGGAATATTTCTTAGGTTGAATTTTTCAGTGCTGCGTTGGCTCTCGATGATCAACTCGTCATCTGTTATTGGGAAGAAGGAAGAAAATGTTTTATTAAAAAAAAAAATCTGATACACAAACAATCTTTTGAAAGGTTCTTTAGGGGAGATTTTTTTATGCATTATTTGAACCTGTCAACAGAAGTGCAGTGAACAGCCAACTGCAGAGAAGTGAGATACCTAGAGGCCAAGACTTAAAGGGGTACTCCGGCCTTAAGACATCTTCTCCCCTATCCAAAGGATAGGGGATAAGATGTCTGTACGCGGGGGTCCCACCGCTGGGGACCCCCGAAATCTCTCATGCAGCACCCACCTGTGTGAGCTCCACGCAGCGCTGGAGGCTCTGAGTCTGAAGCGTTACGACCATGGGGCCGGAGTATCGTGACATATTTCTCAAAGAGTATCAAGTTTTCTCCGCTTTTAAGCTAACCACAGCTGACTATTCATACAATTAAAGCACAGCGGTCTTTACAGAATAAGCTGTCCTGTGTGTGAAGAAGTAGCATTATTGCTGGCCCTTATATAAATTGTATCTGACATTTAAGCAGATTTCTGCTCTGCAGGTTTCACCAGTAATTTACAGTTGTCTCTGAGGTGGTGGGCAGAGCACAAAGAAAGAGATTCTGCACTTCTGTGTCTCCCTACATTCCCTAAAAAGCAAGAAAGGGGTAGCAAAGAAACATTTTTGGCTGATATATTGCAGTTATTCAAGTACTGGAAATAAATGAGAAATATATTCCCTATTGCCCCTGGGAACCTAGCTGTAAGGGGTACGTGGGAGAGAACCAGCTATAGAGGTGTACAGCACTCTCTATTACAGTCTATTGGAAGTTGAGTGCAGAGCCAAGTGAGCTAAATTTTTGAAAATGCTAATTACAATTCTAAAATTATTTTATAAGTTTTCCATCTGTAAGATGTATACAATGCATTCAGAAAGTTTTCAGACCCTTTCACTATTCTTTCCACATTTTATGTGGAGGACTAGTACTAAAATACCCATCCCTCATACACTATTCTCTACTTAATACTAGGGGTGTAAGAAAAAAAAATCGATGCACTCGATTATCGCGATTTTTCATTTGGCGATACTTTATCGATTCAAAATATTTTTTAAATCGATCCTTTTAGGGATGTGGAATTCGTATCTCCCGATGGCCAGGACATGCAGTTCCGGGCGCCGGGCAGGTGAATTTTTCCAGCTCGTGCAAGCAGGGCCGGACCGGACAAGCGCGGCGCTCTGGGTGTATGGAGCGGGCTCCCGACTCGTGCCCGCTCCGTGACTCTGCAGCCCCCCGTCGGATTTCAGTGCTTCCTGCTGTCCCATGGCTCTGTCATTTATAGATCCTGGCTGGACTAGGCTCTATCAATGGATCACAGATCAATGGAGTTGAATAGAACTCTATTCATCTGTCTGAGGAATCTAAGGATTCCTCCTAAAAGTCTAATAAGGAGAATAAAAAATAAATAAAAATGCTTTAATGAAAGTGTAAAACACACACATTAACCCCTTCCTTATTAAAAGTTCAAATCACCCCCTATTCCTATATAAAAACATGTAAACATAATAAAAACATATTTGGTATCACTGCATGCGTAAAAAAATCGCAATATATAGTTATTGAGACAGAATCGGGATATATCGGGATATATCGTATTGTCATACGTGTATCGCGATACGTATCACACGATTCACACCCCTACTTAATACCCACAATGACAAGAGCAAAGACCAAGCCATGAGGGGGAAATAACTGCCTGTAGAGCTCAGAGACACGATTGTGTGGAGGCACAGATCTGGGGAGGGGACAAAAACACTTCTGCAGCACTCAAAGTTCCCAAGAGCTCAGTGACCGCCATAATTCTTACATGGAAGAGGTTTGGAACAACCGGTACTCCTCCTAGAGCTGCCGCCCACCAAACTAATGAATCGGGGAGAAGGGACTTGTTAAGAGAGAAAGCCAAGAACCCAATGGTCACTCTGGCTGAGCTCCAAAGATCCTGTGAGCAGATGGGAGAAACTTCCAGAAGGTCCAGAACAATCACTGCAGCCTCCACAATCTGGGCTTTATGGCAGAAAAAAAGCCTCCTCAGTAATAACACATGAAAGACGCAGGAGATTACAGAGGAGCATCTAAAGGATGAGACTGTGGGGAACAAGATTCTCTGGAGGAAACCAGGCACTACCCATCACCTGCCCAATACCATCCCTACAGTGATCATGTTGGGGGCAGCATCATGTCTGGAGGAAATCAGGCACTGCCCATCACCTGCCCAATACCATCCCTACAGTGATCATGGTGGGGGCAGCATCATGTCTGGAGGAAACCAGGCACTGCCCATCACCTGCCCAATACCATCCCTACAGTGATCATGGTGGGGGCAGCATCATGTCTGGAGGAAACCAGGCACTGCCCATCACCTGCCCAATACCATCCCTACAGTGATCATGGTGGGGGCAGCATCATGTCTGGAGGAAACCAGGCACTGCCCATCACCTGCCCAATACCATCCCTACAGTGATCATGGTGGGGGCAGCATCATGTCTGGGGGATACTAGGCACTGCCCATCACCTGCCCAATACCATCCCTACAGTGATCATGGTGGGGGCAGCATCATGTCTGGGGGAAACCAGGTACTGCCCATCACCTGCCCAATACCATCCCTACAGTGATCATGGTGGGGGCAGCATCATGTCTGGGGGAAACCAGGCACTGCCCATCACCTGCCCAATACCATCCCTACAGTGATCATGGTGGGGGCAGCATCATGTCTGGGGGAAACCAGGCACTGCCAATCACCTGCCCAATACCATCCCTACAGTGATCATGGTGGGGGCAGCATCATGTCTGGGGGAAACCAGGCACTGCCCATCACCTGCCCAATACCATCCCTACAGTGATCATGGTGGGGGCAGCATCATGTCTGGAGGAAACCAGGCACTGCCCATCACCTGCCCAATACCATCCCTACAGTGATCATGGTGGGGGCAGCATCATGTCTGGGGGAAACCAGGCACTGCCCATCACCTGCCCAATACCATCCCTACAGTGATCATGGTGTGGGCAGCATCATGTCTGGAGGAAATCAGGCACTGACCATCACCTGCTCAATGCCATCCCTACAGTGATCATGGTGGGGGCAGCATCATGTCTGGGGGAAACCAGGCACTGCCCATCACCTGCTCAATGCCATCCCTACAGTGATCATGGTGGGGGCAGCATCATGTCTGGAGGAAACCAGGCACTGCCCATCACCTGCTCAATGCCATCCCTACAGTGATCATGGTGGGGGCAGCATCATGTCTGGGGGAAACCAGGCACTGCCCATCACCTGCCCAATACCATCCCTACAGTGATCATGGTGGGGGCAGCATCATGTCTGGAGGAAACCAGGCACTGCCCATCCCCTGCCCAATACCATCCCTACAGTGATCATTGTGAGGGCAGCATCATGTCTGGAGGAAACCAGGTACTGCCCATCACCTGCCCAATACCATCCCTACAGTGATCATGGTGGGGGCCGCATCATGTCTGGAGGAAACCAGGCACTGCCCATCCCCTGCCCAATACCATCCCTACAGTGATCATTGTGAGGGCAGCATCATGTCTGGAGGAAACCAGGTACTGCCCATCACCTGCCCAATACCATCCCTACAGTGATCATGGTGGGGGCAACATCATGTCTGGGGGAAACCAGGTACTGCCCATCACCTGCCCAATACCATCCCTACAGTGATCATGGTGGGGACAGCATCATGTCTGGAGGAAACCAGGTACTGCCCATACCCTGCCCAATACCATCCCTACAGTGATCATGGTGGGGGCAACATCATGTCTGGGGGAAACCAGGTACTGCCCATCACCTGCCCAATACCATCCCTACAGTGATCATGGTGGAGGCAGCATCATGTCTGGGGGAAACCAGGTACTGCCCATCACCTGCCCAATACCATCCCTACAGTGATCATGGTGGGGGCAGCATCATGTCTGAAGGAAACCAGGCACTGCCCATCACCTACCCAATACCATCCCTACAGTGATCATGGTGGGGGCAGCATCATGTCTGGAGGAAACCAGGCACTGCCCATCACCTGCTCAATACCATCCCTACAGTGATCATGGTGGGGGCAGCATCATGTCTGGAGGAAACCAGGCACTGCCCATCACCTGCTCAATACCATCCCTACAGTGAAGTATGGTGGGGGAAGCATCAGGCTGTGGGGACAGGGAGACTGGTCAGGGTTGAGGGAAAGCTGAATGGAACAAAGTACAGAGATATTTTTAATGAACACCTGATCAGAGCTCTGGACCTCAGACTGGATAGAAGATTCACCTTCAAACTAGGCAATGACCTAACCACACAACCAAGACAACACAGGAGCAGCTTAGGGACAACTCTGTGAATGTCCTTGAGTGGCCGCCAGAGCCTGAACCCAATGGAACATCTCTGAAGAGACCGGAAGATGGCTTCCACCGACGGCCCTCATCATACCTGACAGGGGTTATCAGCTGTATGCTCCAAAGAAAGTGGGAGCCGGCTGAGGCAGGACATCAAGGTTTATATTTATATGTACTACACTATGGGCATAGTTCTGAAAATAAAAAATCCCAAGGCATATCTTTAAGTGCAACATAATAGGGGGAAATTGTGAATTTTGTTGATTTTAGCACAAGGCCGCAACATAAAAATTTGGGAAAATAATTTAAGGGTCTGAAGACTTTCCGAATGCATTGTACATGGAATAAAAAAAGATAAATTTAAAGTGCACATGTCATTCACTATTGAGGAATCTAAGTTTGTTACCGAGTTCATACACAGCACCTATGCTTGCTATAGGTTTTATAAATGCTTACTTTTGTCATGTTATATTTCTTTTACTTAATATTTGTCCTCCCTTTCTTTTTGGCATTTTCTGTCTAATGCCACTGGTTCCAGTAAGATTAGGATCCCAGGTACGTAGCTTTGGGGAAAGGACAGAAACAGTGATTACAAACGTCACTTTTTGGTTTAACACATGCAGGAAACTTTTTTGGGGGGGTGAATGACAGGTGCACTTTAAAGAAGTAATATGTCTGCAAGCTTCCTGGATACTGCCCAAAAGTAGTCATTTTGTGACCTAAATAAATAATGAACACCACTAGGACAGTGCAAAATAAAAAAATAATAGTTGAAATACAAAAGGGATGTCCATGAATGGTATACAACATTTATAAAGTAAATGATGTGGTGTACACAAGCAGCCTCAATTTTTTTTACCAATCCCAAAAGCAGTAAGGTCATGTGCAGTGCCCCTACACAGAGAGGAATGAGGGCATCAGAATCTGCCAGATTGTTTACTACACTGTTTCCAATACTTTTTATATCATATCTGCTTGTGGGTCTGTATGTAAATGAAAGTCATTCTGCACAATTGACACAAGTTGATGGATAACCATGCATTGTACGAATTCAACATAGTGTAGTGGAGTCCATACAAAAGAAAAACCGATTACTTCCATACTTACCGACTCTGTAGTTTATTACATCTCTTCCATCCAAACAAATATTTTCACTGTTAGATGGCGGCTCCTTTGATTTCATTCTGAGTGTAACAGGTTCAATACTGGGAAATTCTATGAGAAGGAAAGAAAAAGTGCTAGTAAAAATCCAATGGAATTACGTATTAAAGGGGTATTCCAATCTTGGTCATTAAAGGGGTACTCCGCTGCTCAGCGTTTGGAACAAACTGTTCCAAACGCTGGAGCCGGGAGCTCATGACATCATAGCCCTGCCCCCTCAATGCAAGTCTATGGGAGGGGGCGTGACAGCGTCACGCCCCCTCCCATAGACTTGCATTGAGGGGGTGGGGCGTGACATCATGAGGGGGTGGGGCTATGACATCATGAGCTCCAGGAGTACCCCTTTAAATGAGGTTATCCCAACATTCAAACTTTCACCTATTCACTGTATTGGTGATAAGTATTTGATCAGTTGGGGTCTGACAACTGGGACGATCACAAGAACGCGGCTCCCATGTCCCTCGAGAGAATGAAGCAACATGCTTGGCCGTTACTCTATTCACTTGCTATGGGACTTTCAAAGATAGCCAAGTACAGAGCTTGTCTACCTTTGGAAGTACCATTTCATTTTAGCATGGCTATGCCAATTACTTGGGGGGACAAGGCAT